>NC_092086.1:45403435-45498050 GCF_045679555.1 Salvelinus alpinus
CATGCCAAAGCCCCCAACTTCACCATGCCCACGGTGGTGAGTAGTGAGACACCATCAGCCCCCCTCTGCTGTGTGGAGCTTAATGCCTCAGGCTTTCATATCTCAGGCATTTTTAGTAACCCTGGTAACGATTGAAGTTATTATCCCCCTCCCTCTGTTATTGAGATCCTTTGTAGTACACTTCCACACTAAGGTACAGTACCAGCATGGGGCAAATCCACAACACCAGAGGGGGTACAGCATGCCTCCATCTAATGACAGCCTCCATACTGAACTACCCCTCACTACCTGTAGATGGCTCACTGCTCATGAGCTCCTCTGACACTCTTTCTCATCCACATAGTTTGGAACGTGACATAGTTTGGAACGTGACATCAGGACAAACTCCTAGCCCTAATGTAGGCGTTCATCTCTCTCCCAGGCTGGTCGTCAGTGCAGCTCTCTGTCGGCAGAGTGCAGTAGGACTCTGCTGGTGTCTTTCCTGTGGGTTCTGAAGAACGCAGACGCTGCTCTGCTGGAGAGCTGGGTGTCAGACCTCTCTGTGCTGCAGATCAACAGGCTGCTAGACCTGCTGCACCTCTCGGTGTCCTGCTTCGAGTACAAGGTAGGCACCACTTGTGTCCCCCCTCACTGATCAGACCGCTGTACCTCTCGTCCTTCACCTGTTACCCCTGTTGGACTCTCAGACCTGAATACCTCCTATTATAGCTGTTCTGACTGTTCCATCTCTGATTGGTTGTCCCAGGGGAAGAAGGCTCTGGAGCGTATCAACAGCCTGACGTTTAAGAAGTCTCAGGACATGAAGGCTCGTCTAGAGGAGGCCATACTGGGAACCATCGGAGCCCGACAGGAGATGGTCCGTCGCTGCAGAGGTACCAGCACCGGATGGGCCATCGTAGTGTATGAGATTTTCTACATGCAATGTTCCTTTGTGGTTGTTACAAGTGTCCGTATGTTTTGTTTTGGTTCAGAGCGGAGTCCATATGGCAATGAGAATGTCAGATGGAGGAAGAACGTCACTCACTGGAGACAGAACACAGACAGAGTCGACAAGTAGGTCCCCGCCCTATGCACAGATGAATGCCGAGGTAGACCAATGACTTGATAGAACTTGTCATCAACAGTCTGTGTTCAGTATTTGTGTAGGCACGTTGTTTAGTGACGTTTGTACGGATTTGTGTGTGTCTGAGGGATTGTAAACCCTGTTTCGTTGCAGAACCAAGGCGGAGACGGAGCAGGAGTCCGTGGTGGATGGAAACCTGGCCACTGAAGCCTCTCTGGTCGTCCTGGACACGCTGGAGATCATAGTGAAGACGGTGCTGGCGTCGGAGCTGAAGGAGAGTGTTTTGGGCGGAGTGTTGAGAGTCCTCCTCCACAGCATGGCAGGGAGTCAGAGTGCCCTCTTCCTGCAGCACTGCTTCACTACACAGAGGGGACTGGTCTTCAAGGTGTGTGTGTGTGTGTGTGTGTGTGTGTGTGTGTGTGTGTGTGTGTGTGTGTGTGTGTGTGTGTGTGTGTGTGTGTGTGTGTGTGTGTGTGTGTGTGTGTGTGTGTGTGTGTGTGTGTTAGTTACACACACAAAGTTACATGTCTTCGTGTGTGTGTGGATTAAGTGTTGTGTGTCCTGTGTGTGTAGTTCCCAGAGATGCTGTTTGAGGAGGACACAGAGCTGTGTGCTGACCTGTGTCTGCGTCTGCTCCGCCACTGCAGCAGCAGTGTGGGCTCTGTCCGGAGTCAAGCCTCCGCCTCCCTCTACCTGCTGATGAGGCAGAACTTTGAGATCGGCAACGTGAGTCTCACTCATACAGAAGCTTGTCATAGCCTGGAAAGACAAACTGCATTCACACTCCGTTTACCTGTTTTGAAGTGAAACAATCGTGATATGAAGCGTGAATTCAGTTTGAATTTTCAGGCTAAAATCTTCCCACAATAATACAAATCAAATCCAGTATTTTTGTCCTATGCACAGGATACAGATGGTGTATACGTTATAATGAAATGCTTACTTGCAGGTTCACCTGTCAACAATGCAACAACAATAAGAATAGAAGTAAAGATGGTTCCAGTTCAGTCTCAACACCATCAACTGACATGTTGTGGAATTCTGTATTGGTCACATCCCTTCTGTAGTCTTGAGTATTGACTCATCCTCTCTCTGGTGTAGAACTTTGCCCGGGTGAAGATGCAGGTCACCATGTCCCTGTCCTCCCTGGTGGGGACATCTCAGAACTTCAACGAGGAGCACCTCCGACGTTCCCTAAAAACCATCCTGACCTACGCAGAGGAGGACCTGGAGCTACGGGACTCCCCGTTCCCAGAACAGGTCCAGGATCTGGTCTTCAATCTGCACATGATTCTGACTGACACAGTCAAGATGAAGGAGCACCAGCAGGACCCTGAGATGCTCATTGATCTCATGTACAGGTATTAGACACACAGCAGCTGTCTCATCGACACAACCACTTCCTCTCAAACACATTCACATCCACACACATTCACATCCACAAACTGAGTAAAGAGAAATCCATTGGGAAAGGGGGATACCAAGTCAGTTTTACAACTGAATGCCTTCAACTGAAATGTGTCTTCCGCATTTAACCCAATCCCTCTGAATCAGAGAGGTGCGGGGGGATGCCTTAATCGACATCCACGTCTTTGGCGCCCGGGGGACAGTGGGTTAACTGCCTTGCTCAGGGGCATAACGACCGATTTTTACCTTGTCAGCTCGGGGATTTGATCCAGCAACCTTTCTGGTTACTGGCCCAGCGCTCTAACCACTAGGCTACCTGCCGCCCCGGCTTGGATTGCATTAGCTATGTACCGCCTTGATTTTCTGTCTTTCTCCCTTCCCACCTCCTTTCTCCCCCCCTCAGGATTGCTAAGGGCTACCAGAACTCCCCTGACCTGCGCCTGACGTGGCTGCAGAACATGGCGGGGAAGCACTCGGAGAGAGGGAACCACGCGGAGGCAGCCCACTGCCTGGTGCACAGCGCCGCCCTGGTGGCAGAGTACCTCAACATGCTGGAGGACTGCCGCTACCTGCCCATTGGCTGTGTCACCTTCCAGGTCAGTAGTGTGTGTGTTTTCGTGTCCATTATAGTATACCTCAAAACCTTAGCTGAGTCTTTTCCTGACTGCTATGTCTCTTAACTGCTGTAGCACATCTCGTCTAATGTTCTGGAGGAGTCAGCGGTGTCTGATGACATCTTGTCCCCGGAGGAGGAGGGTATCTGTGCGGGGAAGTACTTCAGCGAGTTGGGGCTGGTGGGGCTGCTGGAGCAAGCTGCAACCTCCTTCCACATGGTATTACTCAGATCTTCTTTACATTGAGATTTCCTTAAATACGTGATGAATAACTTTTGAATCTCTCTCTTTGAGTGGGCGCCCTACACAACATCAGATTGTCTTACCACCTAGTAAATAGTTAGAGCTGTATGTCCTCTCACTGTTTCATACTGTATCTCCCCTGCAGGCTTCCATGTATGAGGCCATCAACGAGGTGTATAAGATCCTACTCCCAGTCCACGAGGCCAACAGAGACTTCAAGAAGCTGGCTACTGTCCATGGAAAGTTGCAGGACACCTTTAACAAAATCTTCAACCAGAGTTCTGGATGGGAGGTAAAGTAAATTTAAATATGATGTTTGTTTGTGTAACTTAAAGGACATTGAGTTTATTTAATCAATAAGGCACACGCGGGGGTGTGGTATATGGCCGATATACAGTTGAAGTCGAAAGTTTACATACACCTTAGCCAAATACATTTAAACTCAGTTTTTCACAATTCCTGACATTTAATCCTAGTAAACATTCCCTGTTTTAAGTCAGTTAGGATCACCACTTTATTTTAAGAATGTGACATGTCAGAAGTAGAGAGTGATTCATTTCAGCTTTTATTTATTTCATCACATTCTCAGTGGGTCAGAAGTTTACATGCATTCAATTAGTATTTGGTAGCATTGCCTTTGGTCAAACGTTTCGGGTAGCCTTCCACAAGCTTCCCATAATAAGTTGGGTGAATTTTGTCCCATTCCTCCTGACAGAGCTGGTGTTACTGAGTCAGGTTTGTAGGCCTCTTTGCTCACACACACTTCTTCAGTTCTTCCAACAAATGTTCTATGGGATTGAGGTCAGGGCTTTGTGATGGCCACTCCAATACCTTGACTTTGTTGTCCTTAAGCCATTTTGCCACAACGTTGGAAGTATTCTTGGGGTCATTGTCCATATGGAAGACCCATTTGCGACCAAGCTTTAATAACTTCCTGACTGATGTCTTGAGATGTTGCTTCAATATATCCACATAATGTTCCTTCCTCATGATGCCTTCTATTTTGTGAAGTGCACCAGTCCCTCCTGCAGCAAAGCACCCCCACAACATGATGCTGCCACCCCCGTGCTTCACGGTTGGGATGGTGTTCTTCGGCTTGCAAGCATCCCCCTTTTTCCTCCAAACATAATGATGGACATTATGGCCAAACAGTTCTATTTTTGTTCATCGGACCAGAGCACATTTCTCCAAAAAGTACGATCTTTGTCCCCATGTGCAGTTGCAAACCGTAGTCTGGCTTTTTTTATGGCGGTTTTGGAGCAGTGGCTTCTTTCTTGCTGAGCGGCCTTTCAGGTTATGTCGATATAGGACTCGTTTTACTGTGGATATAGATACCTTTTGTACCGGTTTCCTCCAGCATCTTCACAAGGTCCTTTGCTGTTGGTCTGGGATTGATTAGCACTTTTCGCACTAAAGTACGTTCATCTCTAGGAGACAGAAAGCGTCTCCTTCCTGAGCGGTATGACGGCTGCGTGATCCGATGGTGTTTATACTTGCGTACTATTGTTTGTACAGATGAACGTGGTACCTTCAGGTGTTTGGAAATTGCTCCCAAGGATGAGGTCAAAAAAAAAAATCTGAGGTGTTGGCTGATTTTTTTTGATTTCCCCATGATATCAAGCAAAGAGGCACTGAGTTTGAAGGTAGGCCTTGAAATATATCCACAGGTACACCTCCAATTGACTCAAATGATGTAAATTAGCATATCAGAAGCTTCTTAAGCCATGACATAATTTTCTGGAATTTTCCATGCTGTTTAAAGGCACAGTCAACTTAGTGTACAGTCGTTTTGAGAATGACACAAATATTAATTTTCACAAAGTCTGCTGCCTCAGTTTGTATGAAGGCAATTTGCATATACTCCAGAATGTTATGAAGAGTGATCAGATGAATTGCAATTAATTGCAAAGTCCCTCTTTACCATGCAAATGAACTGAATCCCCCCCCCCAAAAAATCCACTGCTTTTCAGCCCTGCCACAAAAGGACCAGCTGACATCATGTCAGTGATTCTCTCGTTAACACAGGTGTGAGTGTTGACGAGGACAAGGCTGGAGATCACTTTGTTATGCTGATTGAGTTCAAATAACAGACTGGAAGCTACAAAAAGAGGGAGGGTGGTGCTTGGAATCATTGTTCTTCCTCTGTCAACCATGGTTACCTGCAAGGAAACACGTGCCATCATCATTGCTTTGCACAAAAAGGGCTTCACGGGCAAGGATATTGCTGCCAGTAAGATTGCACCTAAATCAACCATGTATCGCATCATCAAGAACTTCAAGGAGAGTGGTTCAATTGTTGTGAAGAAGGCTTCAGGGCGCCCAAGAAAGTCCAGCAAGTGCCAGGACCGTCTCCTAAAGTTGATTCAGCTGCGGGATCGGGGCACCACCAGTACACAGAGCTTGCTCAGGAATGGCAGCAGGCAGGTGTGAGTGCATCTGCACGCACAGTGAGGCGAAGACTTTTGGAGGATGGCCTGGTGTCAAGAAGGGCAGCAAAGAAGCCACTTCTCTCCAGGAAAAGCATGAGGGACAGACTGATATTCTGCAAAAGGTACATGGATTGGACTGCTGAGGACTGGGGTAAAGTCATTTTCTCTGATGAATCCCCTTTCCGATTGTTTTGGGGCATCTGGAAAAAAGCTTGTCTGGAGAAGACAAGGTGAGCGCTACCATCAGTCCTGCGTCATGCCAACAGTAAAGCATCCTGAGACCGTTCATGTGTGGGGTTGCTTCTCAGCCAAGGGAGTGGGCTCACTCACAATTTTGCCTAAGAACACAGTCATGAATAAAGAATGGTACCAACACATCCTCCGAGAGCAACTTCTCCCAAGCATCCAGGAACAGTTTGTTGACGAACAATGCCTTTTCCAGCATGATCGAGCACCTTGCCATAAGGCAAAAGTGATAACTAAGTGGCTCGGGGAACAAAACATTGATATTTTGGGTCCATGGCCAGGTAACTCCCCAGACCTTAATCCCATTGAGAACTAGTGGTCAATCTTCAAGAGGCGGGTGAACAAACAAAAACCCACAAATTCTGACAAACTTCAAGCATTGATTATGCAAGAATGGGCTGCCATCAGTTAGGATGTGGCCCAGAAGTTAATTGACAGCTTGCCAGGGCGAATTGCAGAGGTCTTGAAAAAGAAGGGTCAGCACTGCAAATATTGACTCTTTGCATCAACTTCATGTAATTGTCAATAAAAGCCTTTGACACTTATGAAATGCTTGTAATTATACGTCAGTATTCCATAGTAACATCTGACAAAAATATCTAAAGACACTGAAGCAGCAAACTTTGTAGAAAATAATATTTGTGTCATTCTCAAAACTTTTGTCCACAACTGTATGTAGCCTTCTGACCCACTGGAATTGTGATACAGTGAAATAATCTGTTTGTAAACAATTGTTTGAAAAATTACTTGTTTCATGCACAAAGTAGATGTCCTAACTGACTTGCCAAAACTATAGTTTGTTAACAAGAAATTTGTGGAGTGGTTGAAAAACGAGTTTTCATGACTCCAACCTAAGTGTATGTAAACTTCCGACTTCAACTGTACCACGGCTAAGGGCTGTTCTTAGGCGCGACGCAAAGCAGAGTGCCTAGGTACAGCCCTTAGCCGTGGTATATTGGCCATATACCACTAACTCCGAGATGCCTTATTGCTATAATAATCTGGTTACCAACGTAATTAAAGCAGTAAAAATAAATGTTTTGTCATACCCATGCTTTACGGTCTGATATACCACGGCTGTCAGCCAATCAGCATTCAGGGCTCAAACCACCCAGTTTATAAATGCATTTAAACAATAATATTTGATTTCTCTTTCCCGTGGTTTCCCTGCCTTTCCTGTCCTTTCTGGATGATGTTTCCTAACTGGTAAGTGAAATGTTATAAAACTCTCCTCAACACTTATTCAAACCACAGTATTGCATTCACACTTTCACACACTTAACCAATACATAGTTGTGTAAAACAGTTGCACAAGATTGACTGGCTCCAACTCTCTGGGGTGTATTTACTGGTTGCTGTGGTAGCATATGGTTTCAATGTTTTAACTAGGGCTCTAAATTTAAAAATGTCATTGTTAGCACGGATGTTGCCAACTTAAAAAATGTAGGAGCAGCAGAAAATATTTTTATTTTTTATTTTTTATTGAGATACAGACTATATGAATTCTATCTACTTCTGAAGCACATGTTGTGCCCTAGAAATCAATATGTAACCCTTTAAATATGTTTAGTATTATATTTTTTTTAATTTCACACAAATACTTTTCATTGAATTTAAAAAGTCATTTGTGGAATTTTAGGTTTCTACATTGTGTAAAAGCACTTTTCCGATTGAGATGCATTGCATTGAAAATTGTACACCGTCTCTTTTAAGTGTCAAGTTTGATGAGAACATGCAAGACATTTCGGTGATATGGGTTAGAAACAAGCAGTTGTAGCTGTATTACTGGTGCAAGCATGAGGCTAATGAATATGTGCTTGGGAACAATGGTACAGCAAAAAATGATCCGATTAAAAAAATATATATATAATACAGTTCCTTCAGAAAGTATTCAGACCTCTTCACTTTTTCCACATTTTGTTAAGTTACAACCTTATTCTAAAATGGATTAAATAAATAAAAATCCTCATCAATCTACACACAATACCCCATAATGACAAAGCGAAAACTGTTTTTTATAGAAATGTTTGCTAATTTCTACAAAATAAAAAACAGATGCCTTATTCACATAAGCATTCAAACCCTTTGCTATGAGACTTGAAATTGAGCTCAGATGCATCCTGTGTCTATTGATCATCCTTGATGTTTCTACAACTTGATTGGAGTCTACCTGTGGTAAATTCAATTGATTGAACATGATTTGGAAAGGCACACACCTGTCTATGTAAGGTCCCACAGTTGACAGTGCATGTCAGAACAAAAACCAAGCCGGGAGGTCAAAGGAATTGACTGTAGAGCTCCGAGACAGGATTGTGTCGCGGCACAGATCTGGGGAAGGGTACCAAAACAGATCTGCAGCATTGAAGGTCCCCAAGAACACAGTGTCCTCCATCATTCTTAAATGGAAGAAGTTTGGAAACACCAAGACTCTTCCTAGAGCTGGTCGCCCGGCCAAACTGAGCAATCGGGGGAGAAGGGCCTTGGTCAAGGAGGTGACCAAGAACCCGATGGTCACTCTCACAGATCTCCAGAGTTCTTCTGTGGAGATGGGAGAACCTTCCAGAAGGACAACCATCTCTGCAGCACGCCACTTTATTGTAGAGTGGCCAGATGGAAGCCACTCCTCAGTAAAAGCCACATGACAGCCCGCTTGGAGTTTGCGGAAAGGCACCTGAAGACTCTGACCATGAGAAACAAGATTCTCTGGTCTGATGAAACCAAGATTGAACTCTTTGGGCTGAATGCCAAGCATCACCTCTTGAGGAAACCTGGCACCATCCCTACGGTGAAGCATGGTGGTGGCAGCATCATGCCATGGGGATTTTTCAGCTGCAGGGACTGGGGAGACTATGATCGAGGGAAAGATGAACAGAGCAAAGTACAGAGAGCTCCTTGATGAAAACCTGCTCCAGAGCGTTCAGGACCTTAGACTGGGGTGAAGGTTCACCTTCCAACAGGACGACGACCCTAAGCATACAGCCAAGACAACGCAGGAGTGGCTTCGGGACAAGTCTCAATGTCCTTGAGTGGCCCGGACTTGAACCTGATCAAACATTTCTGGAGAGACCTGAAAATAACTGTGCTGCGACGCTCCCCATCCAAACTGACAGAGCTTGAGGGGATCTGCAGAGAAGAATGAGATCAACTCCCCTAATACAGCTGTGCCAAGCTTGTAGCGTCATACCCAAGAAGTCTCAAGGCTGTAATCGCTGCCAAAGGTGCTTCAGCAAAGTACTGAGTAAAGGGTCTGAATACTTATGTAAATGTCATATTTCCATATTTTTTTTTCAATAATTTAGCAACAATTTCTAAAACCCTTTTTTTGCTTTGTCATTATGGGGTATTGTATGTAGAGTTATGGGGGGGGGGGAACAATTTAATACATTTTAGAATAAGGCTGTAATGTAATAAAATGGGGAAAAAGTCAAGGGGTCTGAATACTTTACGAAGGCACTCCCAAATTAAAACGCCAAGTCGCACAGCAAAATATGTTGTCGCATATGGTGGCACTTTAGAGCCCTGGTTGTAACATGTCAATTTAGGACAACTTAGACCAAATTAACATGTCAATTTAGGACAACTTAGACCAAATTAACATGTCAATTTAGGACAACTTAGACCAAATTAACATGTCAATTTAGGACAACTTAGACCAATGTAACATGTCAATTTAGGACAACTTAGACCAAATTAACATGTCAATTTAGGACAACTTAGACCAATGTAACATGTCAATTTAGGACAACTTAGACCAAATTAACATGTCAATTTAGGACAACTTAGACCAATGTAACATGTCAATTTAGGACAACTTAGACCAAATTAACATGTCAATTTAGGACAACTTAGACCAATGTAACTTGTAAATTTAGGACAACTTAGACCAAATTAACATGTCAATTTAGGACAACTTAGACCAATGTAACATGTCAATTTAGGACAACTTAGACCAAATTAACATGTCAATTTAGGACAACTTAGACCAAATTAACATGTCAATTTAGGACAACTTAGACCAAATTAACATGTCAATTTAGGACAACTTAGACCAAATTAACATGTCAATTTAGGACAACTTAGACCAATGTAACATGTCAATTTAGGACAACTTAGACTAAGTGACTCTGAAAGTAATCTCTGTATTCTGTTTTCCTATTCCCCCCCCTCTCGGTCTTCCATGCCCCTCTCTATAGTGTGTAGAGGATGTTTGGGACCTACTTCCGGGTGGGCTTCTACGGCTGTCGCTTTGGGGACCTGGATGAGCAGGAGTTTGTGTACAAGGAGCCCTCTATCACCAAGCTGGCTGAGATCTCCTACAGACTAGAGGTACGGTCTCTGGAGAATGACGAGGAGGATGTTAATAATCATTTATATAGCACCCAAAGACATCAGTGATCCTTTCTGTAACTCACTGTACCATTGCAGAGTTGTGTGTTATAAGCTGATACCAGTCTTTTGAATGTCTCTCTACATCTTGTTCAGGAGTTCTATGCTGAGCGGTTTGGAGATGATGTGGTGGAGATTATCAAGGACTCCAACCATGTGGACAAGAACAAGCTGGACCCCAATAAGGTAAAAGGCCCAAAGTCTCAGAAAGAGAAATGACTGAAGGTTTGTGTTGCAGTTTTTAAATGGGGATGTGAGGAATGACCCGTAGTACTGATCTATGTGTTGTTTATCTGTGCGGCTCTCAGGCCTACCTCCAGTGCTTATATATGTGTTGTATATCTATGTCTGTCAGGCATACCTCCAGATCACCTACGTGGAGCCCTTCTTCGACACGTACGAGCTGAAGGAGAGGATCACCTACTTCGACAAGAACTACAACCTGCGCACCTTCATGTACTGCACCCCCTTCACCCTGGACGGGCGCGCCCACGGGGACCTGCACGAGCAGTACAAACGCAAGTCCATCCTCACCACGTCCCACGCTTTCCCCTACATCAAGACACGCATCAACGTCATCCACAAAGAGGAGGTGGGTGTATACATGTATGACTGTAGTGTGAAACACGGTGAGCACTGTGAACAGTGAAATGATTTATATTTAGCAGTGTTTTTCCAGGTGCTCATAGAGCTTTACAGTACATAACACTAGTTTAATCCACTAGCAGAGAAGCAGTGCTCATGATCATGTCGCTTTCTCCTCTCCTCTCCAGATCATCCTGGTGCCCATGGAGGTGGCTATAGAGGACATGCAGAAGAAGACCCAGGAGCTGGCCTTCGCTACCCACCAGGAGCCTGCCGACGCCAAGATGTTGCAGATGGTGCTGCAGGGCTCCGTGGGCACCACTGTCAACCAGGTACTGTGTGTTGTGTAATATCCCTCTGTGTGTTTGACATGCTGGAGCGTGTACGTAACTGTCTCTCTCGCTGTCGCGCTCGTTCTCGCGTGCAGGGCCCTCTGGAGGTGGCCCAGGTCTTTCTCTCTGACATTCCTGATGACCCCAAGCTGTACCGTCATCACAACAAACTACGCCTCTGCTTTAAAGACTTCAATAAGAGGTGTTGACACCTTACAAAATCTGTACATGGACTATACAGTCTGACACGCATGCACACACACACACACATTTCAATAACCCAGTGAACAGACTTTGACTCCGTGTGTGTGTGTGTGTGTGTGTGTGTGTGTGTGTGTGTGTGTGTGTGTGTGTGTGTGTGTGTGTGTGTGTGTGTGTGTGTGTGTGTGTGTGTGTGTGTGTGTGTGTGTGTGTGTGTGTGTGTGTGTGTGTGTGTGTGTTCATTCCTCTCCTGCAGGTGTGAGGATGCCCTGAGGAAGAACAAGACTCTGATTGGTCCAGACCAGAAAGAGTACCACAAGGAAATGGAGAGGAACTACAATAAGCTGAAAGAGTCTCTGGGACCGCTCATCACCCGCAAGATCCCCCAGCTCTACAGGACAGAACACCAGCTCTACAGGACACTGCCGGCTGCAGGGTTTCAAACTGCTACACAAAGGTTACAA
The DNA here is from genome assembly GCF_045679555.1 of Salvelinus alpinus. NCBI lineage: Eukaryota > Metazoa > Chordata > Actinopteri > Salmoniformes > Salmonidae > Salvelinus > Salvelinus alpinus. Next base: position 45,415,406 of record NC_092086.1, read on the forward strand.
ATCAAATCTTATTGGTCACGTGCACATATTTAGCAAATGTTATTGCGGGTGTATCGAAAGGCTTGTGTTTCTAGCTCCAACCGTGCACTAGTATCTAACAATTCACAACGATACATACCAATCTAAAAGTAAAAGAATGGAATGAAGAAATATGTAAATATTAGAACGAGCAATGTCGGAGTGGCATTGACTAAAATACAGTAGAATAGAATACAGTATATACATATGAGATGAGTAAAGCAGTATGTAAACATTATTAAAGTGACCAGTGATTCCATTATTAAAGTGAACAGTGATTCCATGTCTATGTACAAGAAACTGGATTCACACACTTATGAACATGCATGGACACACACACTCATAATACACAGACATAGTACACACACACACACACACAATATGAGCGCATCCAGCTCTACAGAGCACTGACATCTACAGCCTACACAATAGTAACTCGACACCGTCTTAACACACACACAGATGCAAACACACACGCTGTGAGCTAATCCATTTGAACACCCCACTGCCAGCCTCTGCTTTGAAAAACACCGTAGTAACTCGACACTTTACATACTCGTAGTCACACAAACATGCATCACGCCCCACTGAGTACCACTAGTAGGACCCCTTCATCCACACACAATGCAGCTGCTGCTTCAATCATCTCAGCAGATCTGGTTTGGAAAGTGTCAGCACATTGGTTGGTTTCTGACTGGGTGTTTTTGGAGCCAGCTGCGTGTCTTATGTGAGCGCTGGAGGATTTCTAATCCCAGCCAGATATAGCACAGCCACACCTGCCAGAACACAAAATGACATACACCATACCAGCAATTAAGAGGCTCCTTCATCCACACATTGCAAAACCCTCGTCCAGATAGCAACATTTTAATCTGTCTTTTGAACTTTTTATGTCTTCACAGAAATTCCTTCAGTAGGTCCAGTCTCCGCCGGGGGGACTGTTGAAGCACAGCAGACCTCGTCAACAGAGAAGAAACCGAGCGCTTGAGACATACTTTTGATTTCAACTGGTCTGTCTGTCTCCCCCACCCCTTCACACACCAACAGTCGATCCTCAACACTCACACCATCCTCCTCCATCTCCCTAGCGTGTTATTCCAAACCCCCCCCCCAATGTCAGGCCATACCACCTCTCTCCCCCCTCACTCACTCGTTTCTTGTCTGCCTCTCCTGCTCTGCTCCACCTCCCCCCATTCTCTCTCTCTCTCTCACACTCCTATAGGAAAAGCTCCCTCTGTTTATACTGGAAGTTTATCTGCACTGTAAACAGTCATTTGGACCATCTCTCTCTTTCTCCTGGGCATTTACATAGACCCGCTTTCAGGAGGAGTCTCTCTGCATTGAGGAGGACCCAGAATGATGCTTCTCCCTCACTGTTCATCTCCGCTCTGTTTAATTGTAGCTTTTCCTGAACGGGAGAATCCAAAACAGCTCCTAGGCGCTTCCCTAATTGTGTGTTTGTTTTGGGCCGCGTTTGAATGTGTGCGCTTGGAACTTTGTGTTTGAGTGTGTGTCTTGCCCCGACTGCACAGGATACAGGCTTCTTTCCATTTGCTTGTGTATGTGTCATGTTTGCTGTTTGCTGTGGAAGGGCCTGGGTGGTTACACTGTGTGGTTTAGCAGGCCTGTTCCCTGTGTTTCGTGGCCTTAGTGAATTTGTGTGTGATTATTTTGGTGGGGGACCAGTTGCTGCCAGACGTAGTCATTAAATGTTCCCAGGGAGTCGTTCTGTAACCGACGATCCTCATACCAAATAACTGACATTCTTTCACTACTGACTTCTCCCTTTCATACACCCTGTATCAGGACAGGAATTCATTATGAAGAAGTATGACATTTTGATCATTAGAGGCCCATCTGCTCTAGATGAACATACAATGGACACATTGTAGGTTGGAGAGATGTGGCTTTGGGAAGAGAGGGAGCCGTACAAATGGTTTCTGACACTGTGAAATGTTATTTTTACTGCACTGACCAAAAACACTGTCGCATCACTGATGTTCACATGGTAAGCACTGTCAGACAGGCAGTGACATTCACTCTCTCTCTATCTCTCTCTCCCTCACGCACTCTGTGCTGACAAACACTCCACATGTTCTGGAATGAATCTTCAACCCTGTGGTTGGTGGAAACATATAATGTAGGTCTTTTTATCTACTGTATTGGACTGTGTCTCCTTTATTGTATTGCACTATACTGTATTCACACTGCCGCACCTACGTACCAACGTCTGTAACTACTGTATTTCCTCTGTTTATTGTATTTTCACGAGGCTTGTCTAAAACTGCATTTTTACCGGGTCAGGAAAAAGGAAAACTTTTTTATTTATTCACTCTTTTTTTGTTTTTTTGTACTGCTCTGTATTAAAATGTTATTTCAATCTTAACAGTATGCTTTTATCAGTGCTGATTTAATATACAATGTTTTGGGAAAGTATTCAGACCCCTTGACTTTTTCCACCTTTTGTTACGTTACAGCCTTGTTCTAAAATAGATTTTTTTTAAATCCCTCATTAACCTACACACAATACCTCATAATGACAAAGAAAAAAATAATTTTTAGAAATTGTTGCAAATTTATTAAAGAAAAAAAATAACTGAAATATTACATTTACATACAGTGGGGCAAAAAAGTATTTAGTCAGCCACCAATTGTGCAAGTTCTCCCACTTAAAAAGATGAGAGAGGCCTGTAATTTTCATCATAGGTACACTTCAACTATGACAGACAAAATCAGAAGAAAAAAATCAGAAAATCACATTGTAGGATTTTTTTGCAAATTATGGTGGAAAATAAGTATTTGGTCAATAACAAAAGTTTCTCAATACTTTGTTATATACCCTTTGTTGGCAATGACAGAGGTCAAACGTTTTCTGTAAGTCTTCACAAGGTTTTCACACACTGTTGCTGGTATTTTGTCCCATTCCTCCATGCAGATCTCCTCTAGAGCAGTGATGTTTTGGGGCTGTTGCTGGGCAACACGGACTTTCAACTCCCTCCAAAGATTTTCTATGGGGTTGAGATCTGGAGACTGGCTAGGCCACTCCAGGACCTTGAAATGCTTCTTACGAAGCCACTCCTTCGTTGCCCGGGCGGTGTGTTTGGGATCATTGTCATGCTGAAAGACCCAGCCACGTTTCATCTTCAATGCCCTTGTTGATGGAAGGAGGTTTTCACTCAAAATCTCACGATACATGGCCCCATTCATTCTTTCCTTTACACGGATCAGTCGTCCTGGTCCCTTTGCAGAAAAACAGCCCCAAAGCATGATGTTTCCACCCCCATGCTTCACAGTAGGTATGGTGTTCTTTGGATGCAACTCCGCATTCTTTGTCCTCCAAACACGACGAGTTGAGTTTTTACCAAAAAGTTCTATTTTGGTTTCATCTGACCATATGACATTCTCCCAATCTTCTTCTGAATCATCCAAATGCTCTCTAGCAAACTTCAGACGGGCCTGGACATGTAGTGGCTTAAGCAGGGGGACACGTCTGGCACTGCAGGATTTGAGTCCCTGGCGCCGTAGTGTGTTACTGATGGTAGGCTTTGTTACTTTGGTCCCAGCTCTCTGCAGGTCATTCACTAGGTCCCCCCGTGTGGTTCTGGGATTCTTGTGATCATTTTGACCCCACGGGTGAGAATTTGCGTGGAGCCCCAGATCGAGGGAGATTATCAGTGGTCTTGTATGTCTTCCATTTCCTAATAATTGCTCCCACAGTTGATTTCTTCAAACCAAGCTGCTTACCTATTGCAGATTCAGTCTTCCCAGCCTGGTGCAGGTTTACAATTTTGTTTCTGGTGTCCTTTGACAGCTCTTTGGTCTTGGCCATAGTGGAGTTTGGAGTGTGACTGTTTGAGGTTGTGGACAGGTGTCTTTTATACTGATAACAAGTTCAAACAGGTGCCATTAATACAGGTAACTAGTGGAGGACAGAGGAGCCTCTTAAAGAAGAAGTTACAGGTCTGTGAGAGCCAGAAATCTTGCTTGTTTGTAGGTGACCAAATACTTATTTTCCACCATAATTTGCAAATAAATTCAATAAAAATCCTACAATGTGATTTTCTGGATTTTTTTTCTTCTCATTTTGTCTGTCATAGTTGAAGTGTACCTATGATGAAAATTACAGGCCTCATCTTTTTAAGTGGGAGAACTTGCACAATTGGTGGCTGACTAAATACTTTTTTGCCCCACTGTAAGTATTCAGACCCTTTACTCAGTTTTTGTTGAGGCACTTTTGGCAGCAATTACAGCCTTGAGTCTTCTTGGGTATGGCGGTACAAGCTTGGCACACCTGTATTTGGGGAGTTTCTCCCATTCTTCTATGCAGATCCTCTCCAGCTCTGTCAGTTTGGATGGGGAGCGTTGCTGCACAGCGATTATCGTGTCTCTCCAGAGATGTTAGATCGGGTTCAAATCCTAGCTCTGGCTGGGCCACTCAAGGACATTGAGACTTGTCCCGTAGCCACTCTTGCGTTGTCATGTTGGAAGGTGAACCCTCGCCTCAGTCTGAGGTCCTGAGTGCTCTGAAGCAGGTTTTCATCAAGGATCTCTCTGTACTTTACTCCGTTCATCTTTCCCTCAATCCTGACTAGTCTCCCAGTCCCTGCCACTGAAAAACATCCCACAGCATGATGCTGCCACCACCATGCTTCCCCGTAGGGATGGTGCCAGGTTTCCTCCAGACGTGACGCTTGATATTCAGGCTAAAGAGTTCAATCTTCGTTTCATCAAACCAGAGCATCTTGTTTCCCATGGTCTGAGAGTCTAGGTGCCATTTGGCAAACTCCAAGCAGGCTGTCAAGTGTCTTTTACTGAGGAGTGGCTTCCTTCTCGCCACTTTACCACAAAGGCCTGATTAGTGGAGTGCTGCAGAGATGGTTGTCCTTCTGGAAGGTTCCCCTATCTCGACAGAGGAACTCTGGAGCTCTGTCAGAGTGACCATCGGGTTCTTGGTAACCTCCCCGACCAAGGCCCTTCTCCCCCGATTGCTCAGTTTTGCCTTGGTGGTTACAAACTTCTTCCATTTAAGAATGATGGAGATCACTGTGTTCTTGGGGACATTCAATGCTGCGGACATTTTTGTACCCTTCCCCAGATCTGTGCCTCGACACAATCCTCTCTCGGAGCTCTACGGACAATTCCTTTGACCTCATGGCATGGTTTTTGCTCTGACATGCACTGTCAACTGTGGGACCTTTACAGTTGAAGTTTACATACACCACAAATTTCTTGTTAACGAACTATAGTTTTGGCAAGTCGGTTAGGACATCTACTTTGTGCATGACACAAGTAATCAAAATTCCAGTGGGTCAGAAGTTGACATACACAAAGTTGACTGTGCCTTTAAACAGCTTGGAAAATTCCAGAAAGTTATGTCATGGCTTTAGAAGCGTCTGATAGGCTAATTGACATCATTTGAGTCAATAGGAGGTGTACCTGTGGATGTATTTCAAGGCCTACCTTCAAACTCAGTGCCTCTTTGCTTGACATCATGGGAAAATCAAAAGAAATCAGGCAAGACCTCAGAAAAAAAGATGTAGACCTCCACAAGTCTGGTTCATCCTTGGGAGCAATTTCCAAACGCCTGAAGGTACAACGTTCATCTGTACAAACAATAGTACGCAAGTATAAACACCACGGGACCACACAGCCGTCATTCTGTCTCCTAGAGATGAATGTACTTTGGTGCGAAAAGTGCTAATCAATCCCAGAACAACAGCAAAGGATCTTGTGAAGATGCTGGTGGAAACAGGTACAAAAATATCTATATCCACAGTAAAACGAGTCCTATATCGACATAACCTGAAAGGCCCCTCAGCAAGGAAGAAGCCACTGCTCCAAAACTGCCATTAAAAAAAGCCAGACTACGGTTTGCAACTGCACACAGGGACAAAGATCATACTTTTTGGAGAAATGTCCTCTGGTCTGATGAAACAAAAATAGAACTGTTTGGCCATAATGACCATCGTTATGTTTGGAGGAAAAAGGGGGAGGCTTGCAAGCCAAAGAACACCATCCCAACTGTGAAGCACGGGGGTGGCAGCATCATGTTGTGGGGGTGCTTTGCTGCAGGAGTGACTGGTGCACTTCACAAAATAGAAGGCATCATGAGGAAGGAACATTATGTGGATATATTGAAGCAACATCTCAAGACATCAGTCAGGAAGTTAAAGCTTGGTCGCAAATGGGTCTTCCAAATGGACAATGACCCCAAGAATACTTCCAACGTTGTGGCAAAATGGCTTAAGGACAACAAAGTCAAGGTATTGGAGTGGCCGTCACAAAGCCCTGACCTCAATCCTATAGAAAATGTGTGGGCAGAACTGAAAGAGCGTGTGCGAGCAAGGAGGCCTACAAACCTGACTCAGTTACACCAGCTCTGTCAGGAGGAATGGGCCAAAATTCACCCAACTTATTGTGGGAAGCTTGTGGAAGGCTACCTGAAACGTTTGACCCAAGTTAAACAATTTAAAGGCAATGCTACCAAATACTAATTGAGTGTTGGTGAACTTCTGACCCACTAGGAATGTGAGGAAAGAAATAAAAGCTGAAATAAATCATTCTCTACTATTATTCTGACATTTCACATTCTTAAAATAAAGTGATGATCCTAACTGACCTAAAACAGGGAATTTTTACTTGGATTAAATGTCAGTAATTGTGAAAAACTGAGTTTTAAATGTATTTGGCTATGGTGTATGTAAACTTCCGACTTCAACTGTATATAGACAGGGGTGTTGCTTTCCAAATCATGTCCAATCAATTGAATTTACCACAGGTGGACTCCAAGTTGTAGAAACATCTCAAGGATGATCAGGATGCATCTGAGCTCACAGCAAAGGGTCTGAATATCAATGTAATTAAGGTATTACTGTTTTTTATTTTAAATACATTTGCAAACATTTCTAATCCTGTTTTCATGTTTTCGCTTTGTTATTGGGTATTGTTTGTTGATTAATTCGGAATTTTATTTTATCCATTTTAGAATAAGTCTATAATGTGGAAAAAGTCAAGGGGTTTGAATACTTTCCGAATCCACTGTACTGTATATACCCTTGAGAGGGTTAATCATTCAGACACATGGTTTTACTGCCCTGGTAATATGAGTCCCTGGACTGGATTAAACCATACAGGGGAAATATTTAAACAACTAAATTATTTAACATCTTCGTTTATTAATTGATAGGCTATAGGCCTTTAGTATATTGTGTTAATAATGCAGATGGATATCTGATTTTTATGTGTATCGACATATGGCATATTATTGCTTTATTTAAAAAAATTGAGAAGAGATGTAAACATTCCATTTCGAATGGATAATGAATAGGCTGTGGATGGGTTATCCTGGAGCAACTGAACGGGTTTAGTCATCTGGCTCTCAGGACGCATCTTTGCAGACATGAACAAACCTAATTATTGGCCAGACAATGCAGAGCAGACCCCTCAGATCTCTATTTGAACCTGATGTCGGCTCAAGCCGGACTATGCGCCCCTTTCTGTTATTTTTCATCGTGCAATTAATTTCCTGTGCCGGTGTGCCTGACATTGTAGCCATAATGTTTGTCTGCCAAAGTAAACGCCAATCGTATGGATGTAGTGTGTTTTATTGATATGTAACACGCTATACAGTACCACTTCAATAAAAACACACCCACCCTTTTTAGGCATTAATCAATCAGTGATATAGCTGTGGTGTATCCATTCTCTGTAAAACAGTAACCACATTTACGTCCCTCAATCGACTATTTAGTCTTCTGTAAGACACGTTTAGATTCCAGGGGAGACTATAGTATGACGTCATGTTACGCGGACCATAAAAATAATGGAAAGAAAGAGCAATGCTGACGGACTTTAGGTCACCCTTGCATTGGGCTATATTTCTATAAGTCACACTGAGCCATTAATACGACGACTCTCTAATTACAACTCTTACATTTTACAATTTTGAATGAATATGCAGAGATGTCTGAGTGGAATGAGGCTTTTAGCCTAAGGTACTGTTCTGGTCTAAGGCGCTCCTGGCCCTTTAAGAGCGGAGGGAGGGGGTTCTGACCGCTTGGCTGCGGTGTTTTTGTCTCCATGTCAGTGAGCGCTCCTGGCCCAAGACGTCTGAACGGATTTATAAGGATAGGTAAGTACAACAGCCTTTTGATAAGATCATACATTCTTAATTCACAGCAGCCTGTATGTTAACATTTGCTCAATTAATACGTCCAAAATGGTGTCTTGCGTAAGATTTCTTTTGTCCTATCCGTTCCCCGGTTTGTGTCTTACTTCTAGAAGTAACGGGTCTCTTATTGCCCATTCTCTACCTATTTAACTGCGTTATGTTTGTATGAATTGGTGTACACTTTACCCTAAATATTACTATAAGTATTAATAGCATAATGAGTGGTTTTGTTCTCGTGCATAGTAGGCTATTTGGCTGAGCATCATTGGCGATAATGCGCTCCTCGAGGGAGCGCACACAATGCATTGGGTACTGGCGCGTGTGTTATCGCCGAGACCTTTTGTGTTAATAGGTCATTCATGTTGGCTGAATTTTATTGACAGCTGAGAGAGCGGTCTCACATTTTCACTGAGGTTATTGTTAAAATTGAAGAGAAGGTCTTTAGTTAATATTTGCGTTCTGGAACATTTTGGAAACTTGCCACCCTCACTCTTTTGGCTAAACTTTAAAAAATTAGGAACTTCAACTAAAACGTTTTTCGATCAGGTTCTTTCTTCAATCAAAGTTAGTTTTGAAGTTGAATTCCTGAATACTTTAAGATTATTCCCTTATTAAAAGAAAACCCCGTGATTGCCGTTACTCCAGGGAGAGGGTGGGTCCTTCCATTCTTCCACTTTTCATTAGCCTACTTCCAGATGTTCATCACTTTCTCATTGCCGCTCTGCCCTTAACTTTGGTCTGGTTTAACCGCCCGTCCGTGACTGGTGGTCAGTTCAGTGAACGGATGTCTGCCTCAAAAGGTATAGGGCCTAAGGGAGTGATGCCTCAACAAAAAGTTGAATTCATTCTATCGGGTTTTCCTCTCTAGAAGAAGCAGTGTCTGGAAGAACATTTAACGCCTGTAGGCCTAATAGCCTACTAATGCTTTTCACGGTTTGTCTATTGGTCATTATTAAACTGTTAAACTTTGGGGAAGATGGCTACAACTCAAGTGTAATTTTGTGGGAATAGGTTGCAGTCTAGATAGGTCCATATAATTGTATGGGGTCCTTTGATCAATCATTGATCACTTGATAGCAGTCTGCTTTCACACAGACTAGGACTACTTTATAGGTGACCGACACAGGTCTCCATAGGTGTCCTAGAATGTAAGGTGCCCAGTTGGCGTTATCCCATGCTCGTGCCAGCAGCAGCGGGGATGGAATGCGTAGCCTAACTGTCTCACCGACCAGGACCACATTCCCGATTACAACGTTTGGAACGAGGGGCGCTGTAGTGGAATACCAAATGGAGGAATGCAAGGTTATAAAGCCCATTTGTAGCGGTGGACCACACGCTGGACATTTAAATGATCTAGCTAGACTAATGGAATTACGCCATTAACCTGCATGAAGCTTCATGTCTGTGATTGTCTGGATTTATTAGAATTTGCGGACAGGTCATAGCGGGCCAGACTGTTCCCTTGCTGACACCCCTCTGTTCAGCTGAAACCATGGTTACACGCATGAGCAATTCATTTAGAGTTGCCTATTACCTTGAATCAGGTAGTGGAATATAATTACAGACGCTCTGTGAGTTAATGCGTGTAGCCCGTCAAGTTATATTTCACTCTGCCATTTTACAGTTCATGTCCTCTTGTGGAGTCTGGAAACCAGTCCTATCACATCAGTCAATTAATAATTGTTACTGATTCAGTGAGCAGAAATCCTTCTACTTCTGGACAGAAAGGCATGTTATACTTGAGCCTTACACTACTGCCATAGAAGGTGTAATAGGCTACAGCTCAAATACACATTTGGACATAATGTATGGTTTTATGCAAATTTCACCCAAACATAAGTTTATTGTTTTGGTGGGAAAATGGATCACAGTTTGTGCACCTTTTTATTGATAGAATATCAATATTTTTTACATGAATATGAGAGTAACTTATCACCAAATTCTCCATCAGTATTAATACCTGTTTTGGTGAAGCCTGTAGGCTATAGTGCCTCGCTTATGACTGCTGATCACTCATTGCTTTGGAGAGGTGCAGATGTATTTAGCTATAGCAGGGGATGATGACATAGCTCGGATATTAGAATGGGGCCAGATTGGGGGATTTGGCCGTTGAGGGTTAATACCCCTACTTATTTATCCAGACCTACAGCCAGAGACAAATCCTTTAATGTTTTCAGTCAACATATTCTTTGATCATGCATGTAGAGTCCAAGGAAGCATGACATCATTATCTGCTGGACTAATCTCTGGAGCAATCCTTCTTAATACATGAATCGTTCTGAAAGGGAAGATGGATTGTTCTATTCACTGACTCGCAACAACCTCCCAATGCCTTGTTGTGTGTTTGTGTATACCTGCCACGTCTATAGGTGTGGTTCAAGTCCTGCTTGTTGTTATCTAATTTACTTCACTCATTGAGTTAGTCAGGAAACAATCAATGAGGATTCCGGTGAACGGATCACTTAGACACATCGTCAGGGCTTCAGTGCTTGACTACTTCCTTCCGTTACCCCACTGTGCTGCATGTGACCACCACTGACTGGCTCCACTGCCCTGAGGTTTTAACCCCAAAACTGCTGTGAGTCTGACCAGCTTTCCCCTGCCTGACCGGACTAACAACTCTGCTCTGGTCTTCGTCTCTGTCTCCCCTGAACCTTCCCCAAATCCTTCCAGAACACTGCCTCTCTGGCCTCCATCAACCCGTATCCCTCTGCCTCCCCCTCTGCACAGGAATTCTCTCTTTCTCTCACTAAGTCTCTCACTCGCTGTCTCTCCCATTCCTTCCTTCCAACTCTCTCTCTAATGCATACGGTTTTTCTTCTTTTGTTTCTGTTGCAATTCCTGTCTCTAGGCCCCACCCTTAGCCAGGCAGTTTCCTTTCGGAGAGGTCAACACAATGACCAATGGCAGCTGTGATGCTGATGTTTACTCTTCTCCTGTTCCAGACGTAATGTGAGCAGGCAGGCAGGGCTGAGGCCAGGTCAAGCAGTAAGGCCACTCCCTGGCTGTATGGGCCAGACTATTTCTGCAGCATGCCGTCTTTCTCTCCAGACCCTCCTCCTTCATGTTAAAAACAGTCGTCCTATTTGCTTGCAGTAACAGGGCATAGGCTACATAGCTTGGCTGGGTTAAGGCTTCACTGACATTTTCAACCTCTCCCTGACCCAGTTTGTAATACCTACATGTTTCAAGCAGCCCAACATAGTCCCTGTGCCCAAGAATGCCAAGGTAACTTGTCTAAATGACTATTGCCCAGTAACCCTCACATCTGTAGCCAAGAAATGCTTTCAAAGGCTGGTCATGGCTCACATCAACACCATCATCCCAGACACCCTGGACTCACTCCAATTCACATACCGCCCCAACAGATCCACAGATGACACAATCTTTATTGTACTCCACACTGCCCTCTCCCACCTGGACAAGAGAATGCTGTTCCTTGACTACAGCTCTGCATTCAAAACACCATAGTGCCCTCCAAGCTCATCACTAAGCTAAGGACCCCGTGACTTAAAACCTCCCTCTGCAACTGGATCCTGGAAGGGCTGCCCCTAGATGGTAAGTACAGGTAACAACACATCTGCCACGCTGACCCTCAACACAGGGGCCCTTCAGGGGTGTGTGCTTCGTCCCCTCCTGCACTCCCTGTTCACCCACGACTGTGTGGCCACGCACGACTCCAACACCATCAATAAGTTTACTGACTACACAACGGTGGTAGGCCTGATCACCGATGACGACGAGACTGCCTATAGGAAGGAGGTCAGAGACCTGGCAGTGTGGTGCCAGGACAACCTCTCCCTCAAAGTCAACAAGACAAAGGAGCTGATCGTAGACTACAGGAAACAGAGGGCCGAGCACGCCCCCATTCACATTGACGGGGCTGTAGTGGAGCGGGTCAAGAGCTTCAAGTTCCTCAGTATCCACATCACTAAGGATCTATCATGGTTCAAAAACATCAACACAGTCATGAAGAGGGCACGACAACACCTCTTCCCCCTCAGGAGGCTGAAAAGATCTTCAAAAAGTTCTACAGCTGCACCATTGAGAGCATTTTGACTGGCTGCAACACAGCTTGGTATGGCAACTGCTTGGCATCCGATCGCTAAGCTGAGCCGTAGTGCAGACGGCCCAGTACATCACTGGGGCCGAGCTCCCTGCCATCCAGAACCACTATACCAGGCGGTGTCAGAGGAAGGCCCTAAAAATTGTCAAAGACTCCAGCCACACAAGTCATAGACTGTTTTCTCAGCTACCGCAGAGAAACAATAGGACCCTGAACAGATTCTACCTCCAAGCCATAAGACTTCTAAATACTTACTTAAATAGTTCATCAAATAGCTACCTAGACTATATGCATTCAACCTTTTTCGCATGAACTTTTTTTACTCATAACTTACACTGCTGCTACTGTTTATCTATCCTGTTGCCTAGTCACTTTATTCCTAGTTATATGTACTAGCTCAATGACCTCATACCCCTGCACAATGACTCAGTACTGGCACCCTGTGTGTATATATTATGGCCAAGTTATCGTTACTCATTGTGTATTTATTATTACTTTTATTATTATGTGTTATTACTTTTCTATTATTTCTCTATTTTCTCTCGGCACTGTTGGGAAAGGCCCGTAAGATGGAATTTCACTGTTCATCAACACCTGTTGTTTACCAAGCATTTGACAAATAAAATTTTATTTGAAAATTTTTATTTGACTTCACTGTTCCTAGTTCAAATCCACTATTAGTTATTCAGAAGCACATCGCCCTCACAGTAATTTGTTATACCCTGGTCATATGAGAGCATCTGTCCTCCTCATGCACATGTGAAAGTCTTGTTTTTCATGTGAATGATGCATGACATTTGTTCTAGAAAGAGTGGTTTACTTGTAAAGTAACCACATGATGATAAATGGCTACCATCTTTGCCACTACTGAGTAGAGACAGCAATTCATTGGTCATTGGTTATTAATTCATGACCAGTTGGCTAAATTAAGCCATCTGTTAGGATGAGAGTTAGGGTCACATACAACACTCCCCAGCAGATGCAGAAAGAGCAATGAAGGTTTTTCCTCCAGCGAATAATGTAACACCAGCATGATGTATGTATTTGTTGGTTTCCAAAAGAGTTTTCGTAATAGTTCCAATTTTACCATGTATTGTTCCAGTTTTTCCCCCCCCCATAGTATTATACTCATTGGACAGGTCAATCATAAGTAGCCTGGGTGCTGACAAAATAACATTCAGCTTCATTTAGGAACTAGAAGTGCTGCCTCTTTGTGCTGGGTTTCTATTGTGAGTCTCTTTTTAACCTTAAACCAGTAGTGGAATGTTCAAAATATGATGGTAATCTTACAGGCGTATCAAGATCAGATGATGAAGAAAGATCTTTTGAAACGTAATTCACCCTTGGTCAAGAGCTCCTCTTAATCCTCTTGAATCCCTGTGATGTCTGCCCTGTTTTGGCAAGAGCAGAGGACACAACATTATGGTGTGGCTGCTGGGAGTTTCAATGACTCATACTGGTGGATTCGAAATCTTAGAACAGTCATGGTGTTCTCATTCTAGAACTTTCCATTTTAAAAGTTATTCTCTTCTCCCTCCCTATTTTCTTTCTCTCCCCCACTCCAGTCTCGCCCCTGTTGTTGTTCACCCACACCCCCACCCCTCTTTCTTTTCTCCGTCTTTCACTCACATACTGTACCTCCACTCTCCTGCTCTCTCTTTACTTTACTCCCTCATTCTTTCTCCCTCTCTGTCTCATTTTCCCTCTCCCTCTCCTTGTTACTTTTTCTCCTGGGCTTGGAGGAAGTGACTGGGTTGTTTCTGGGTCCTGAGGGAATACAGAGATGGAGCTCCTTTTCCTGTAACCCTTTCTTCATCAGACTTCAGGCAATCCCACAATAAGCTATTTTCATGGCACAACAATGATGTCTAGCCTTTATAATGAACAGTTATAATGAACAGTGAGAAAGGGTGACCCATGATGTACACTCTTCCAGTCTGGGGTCTAGTGTTGAGGGGTTGTGGTGTTGAGTGCCTCTGCATGGTGAAATCTTTTGAGTGGGTGTACTGTATACATGTCATCATCTCACTGCTGCTGTTGAAAGGTTACTACTGTCATGGTGGATTTGGTACTCAGTACTACAATTTCCCAGTATGTTTAGATGGAAGATAAGAACAGAGTTACAGTATGCCCTCCATATTTGTTTCTTCAGAGCTTATACCTGAAACAATGTACTGAAATGATTCAGCTGTTTTTGTGGATTTATGGGAGTCCCATAGGTTCAAAGGATCCTGGAGTGTGTGTGCGTGTGTGCTCGCGTGTGTGTGTGTGTGTGTGTGTGTGTGTGTGCGCGCGCGCGCGTGTGTGTGTGTGTGTGTGTGTGTGTGTGTGTGTGTGTGTGTGTGTGTGTGTGTGTGTGTGTGTGTGCGCGTCTGTGTGTGTGTGTATGTGTGTTTTCAGCTGTGTGATGAAAGGGTAGCCGGTGCAGACGTGAGAGTGTGTGTTAACCTATCTCTTCAGAACTGTTTGACTCTTTCACAAAAACAAGAATGTACAAAAGCTTGCATAGCCTACCTCATAACACTGGGCACTACATACACATTGGTGTATACTGTGTATGTTGGTATATACTGTGTATGTAGTTTTAGTTTAGTTATGACATTTTATAGTCTGTATAGACTAGTTATTCCGCTGTTATTATACTCTATTGTGATATTTACTGACGCCTTCTAGTATGATAGAATCACATTTGTATTGATTTGTGATGACTGATACGAGTAGGAGTCTAAGACATGTACACAGACCTCCCAGACATTGGTTGCTCGTCATCACTGGGCCTGTTCGTATTTCCGCTCTCTGACAGTGTCTGGATCCACAACAGGGCCTCAGACACCATTACGTTTGTTTTGAGGCTCATTTTCTTGGCTGTAACAGTCTCTCTCTCTCTCTTATCTCTCTCTGTCTATCTATCTATGTGTCTCTCTCGCCATCTCTCTCCCTCCCTCTCATTCTTTTATTTATGTATGTAAATATGGGTTGATCATGTGTGTGTGTCTCTTGCTCTCTCTCTCTCGCGCTCTCTCTCTTTGCCCCTCCTAGCTCTATATTAGAACCAGCTGTGGAACTAGAGGCTGAATGAATGGCTCATTGTGATTTGGCTGTCGTTCCTCTATAAGGCTCTGTTTCTCTCACTCTCTCCTTCCCTCCCTCTGTCCCATGACAAAAGTATTCAACAATGGACTGAGTAAGATAAAAGTTCATAATGTGACATTCTGTAAATGGAAACCGCTGACATCATTTGGCCACAACTCCACAATGAAATGTACTAGTTAAGTCCCAGACGTTGCAGTGAAAGCCAAGGTATGAGAACAAGGAAGAACCTACATTATCATGCAGCTTATCTCATGGAACTTGCACGTATTTGTGAACCTGAAATCACATGGATTTGCAGATGGGGAATATTGGCTGTATTCCTTGCAAATCACACGTAAGTATGGGTCATGTCGTGGAGATGCCTTGGCAAGATACTGGGGTGTTCCTGTGAAACCAGAGGGGTGTGTTACATGGCACCGGGTTCAAGAGTGTGAGTCAAGAAGTGCATGAAAACATTGCTCAATGTCATGACAGGGAGGTTCCCAGCCAGCCTTGGTTGATTAGCCATACAGCAGTCTGTGTTGTTGTGGTTCAGACTCAGACGGATGAGAAGCTTTCTAACGGCACTAGCTGCATGGAGGTCTGTTGTTGCTCTGAAATTAGGTCCATCTACTCCTGAGTATGACTGGCATGTTGTAGTGAGATGGAAAGGATGTTTTTCATGTGAGGAGCTGTCACTGAGGCAGTGGAATATGTTTCTGAGGTTGGTTTTCTACTGCAGACCTGGGTGTTTTAATCTTAACCAGTTCTTGGTAACCTGCCTAAACATTGGGTAATCCCTGTTTTGTAAGAGAAGCCTGTTTGTAGCCCTCTGGAAGGGCTGGGATGGACCTGTTAGAGTTGTCATGGACGTTTTGAGATTTGATGGCTGGTTAAAGATTCACCTGGTACCTCAATGATGTGCTTCATTTGGAACTTGGTTGCATTTATCCCAAGTTTATTTTGTGGGTCTTTCTGGTCTTTTCTGTTTTCTGATCTCTATCTCAGTAGGATTATGAAATGGATGTTATGATTTCTTAATATAAATGTTAATATCTTTCCATTATTTTCCTCCGTGCTGTGCTCAGGTGCTGACCGTGAGAAAGAAGGGAGGGAAGAAAAAGAGGACAGAAGAGAAGCCAGAGTGAGGAGATTGGGGAGGAGAGACCAACCCTGCAGCACTCTGAGCAGCTGGTATGGAGCAGAAACTAAATCCCTCTTTTCCTAATTCATAAACCATTCCCAAACTTGTGTAGAATAGCAATCACACAAAAGGCAGCTATTTAAAACATGGGTGGAAAATTCCATGATTTTCTCTGGGTAGTGGGATTCAAGGTATTTCTTACTTTGCTATAAGCACGGCTTCATCCCGTGCCGTGGCAATAAAAAGGAAGTCAGGTCCAAAATTATTGGCACCCTTGATAAAGATTAGCAAAACAGACTATAAAATAAATAATACAAATACTGAGACATATTGAATGCTCAAAGAAATTGGGAAATTATATTATTATTATTATATTAATACAATTGCTCAGAGAAAGAGATTTTGTTTAACAAGTAAAGCAATTTTTCTCAAAAAGATAGGGTTCAAAATGTTTGGCACCCCTGTTTTCAATACCTTTCAATACCTCACCGTGCGAAGATAATGACACTGAGCCGTTAAAAATATATATACACTGCTCAAAAAAATAAAGGGAACACTTAAACAACACAATGTAACTCCAAGTCAATCACACTTCTGTGAAATCAAACTGTCCACTTAGGAAGCAACACTGATTGACAATAAATTTCACATGCTGTTGTGCAAATGGAATAGACAAAAGGTGGAAATTATAGGCAATTAGCAAGACACCCCCAATAAAGGAGTGGTTCTGCAGGTGGTGACCACAGACCACTTCTCAGTTCCTATGCTTCCTGGCTGATGTTTTGGTCACTTTTGAATGCTGGCGGTGCTTTCACTCTAGTGGTAGCATGAGACGGAGTCTACAACCCACACAAGTGGCTCAGGTAGTGCAGCTCATCCAGGATGGCACATCAATGCGAGCTGTGGCAAGAAGGTTTGCTGTGTCTGTCAGCGTAGTGTCCAGAGCATGGAGGCGCTACCAGGAGACAGGCCAGTACATCAGGAGACGTGGAGGAGGCCGTAGGAGGGCAACAACCCAGCAGCAGGACCGCTACCTCCGCCTTTGTGCAAGGAGGGGCACTGCCAGAGCCCTGCAAAATGACCTCCAGCAGGCCACAAATGTGCATGTGTCAGCATATGGTCTCACAAGGGCTCTGAGGATCTCATCTCGGTACCTAATGGCAGTCAGGCTACCTCTGGCGAGCACATGGAGGGCTGTGCGGCCCCACAAAGAAATGCCACCCCACACCATGACTGACCCACCGCCTAACCGGTCATGCTGGAGGATGTTGCCGGCAGCAGAACGTTCTCCACGGCGTCTCCAGACTCTGTCACGTCTGTCACATGTGCTCATGTGCTCAGTGTGAACCTGCTTTCATCTGTGAAGAGCACAGGGCGCCAGTGGCGAATTTGCCAATCTTGGTGTTCTCTGGCAAATGCCAAACGTCCTGCACGGTGTTGGGCTGTAAGCACAACCCCCACCTGTGGACGTCGGGCCCTCATACCACTCTCATGGAGTCTGTTTCTGACCGTTTGAGCAGACACATGCACATTTGTGGCCTGCTGGAGGTCATTTTGCAGGGCTCTGGCAGTGCCCCTCCTTGCACAAAGGCGGAGGTAGCGGTCCTGCTGCTGGGTTGTTGCCCTCCTACGGCCTCCTCCACGTCTCCTGATGTACTGGCCTGTCTCCTGGTAGCGCCTCCATGCTCTGGACACTACGCTGACAGACACAGCAAACCTTCTTGCCACAGCTCGCATTGATGTGCCATCCTGGATGAGCTGCACTACCTGAGCCACTTGTGTGGGTTGTAGACTCCGTCTCATGCTACCACTAGAGTGAAAGCACCGCCAGCATTCAAAAGTGACCAAAACATCAGCCAGGAAGCATAGGAACTGAGAAGTGGTCTGTGGTCACCACCTGCAGAACCACTCCTTTATTGGGGGTGTCTTGCTAATTGCCTATAATTTCCACCTTTTGTCTATTCCATTTGCACAACAGCATGTGAAATTTATTGTCAATCAGTGTTGCTTCCTAAGTGGACAGTTTGATTTCACAGAAGTGTGTTTGACTTGGAGTTACAGTTTTTTTGAGCAGTGTATATTTGGAGAACACATTGGGAGGGATCTTAGACCATTCCTCCACACACAATCCTTCCAGATCTTTGATATTCTTAGTCTGCGCCCTCTTCAATTCAAACCACAAGTCCTGGTACTGGGTAAAATTCATAATGCCGTTGACCTTAACAAGAGCCCCAGGACCAGTGGAAGCAAAATAGCCTCATAACATCAAAGATCCACCACCATATTTTACAGTAGTTATGGGGTTCTTTTCTTCATATGCATCTTTCTTTAGATGTAAAACCCACCACTAGTGTGTGTTGTCAAAGAGCTCTATTTTCATTACATCTGAACATAGCACTGGTTCCAATCCAAGTGCCAATGCTGTTTAGCAAACTACAGGCGTTTATGTTTTTTGAATGACATGAAAATAGAGCTCTTTGGCAACTGTTGACAAAATATAGCTAACTGAAATCCTACATTAAAATTCTACATCTTTATAAAAGTGTGTCTTTAGCAGTCATTTAAAAAGAGACACGGAATCTGCAAGCCTGATCTACTCTAGACTTTGGAATGGCCAACAGTGCCCTGCCAGAAGATCTCAGGCCGCGTCCTGGCTCGTAGGGAGATAAAAGATCTGAGATGTAGGATTGGGCAAAACCAAGTCTAGTCTTAAAGGAAAATTCCTCCCAAAACCTCAAATTCCTATAATTTACCATGTTAAATAACACTAATATGTGATAACAATATTTGTTGAGATTTTTTTTTCTTCTTTAACTTTGTCGTTTTAATAAGGTTGGTAGCAACATAAAATGTGAAAATCATTTTGGAAATCTGTTGCATCTAAAGTCGACTACAAAACCCACAATGCATTGATCTCTCTATGGGTTGGCTGGATAGCTACCTAGCTTGTTAGCTAGTTAGCCCCCCAGTATTGAAAACTGACATGTATGTTTGACGTTTTCGCAATCTAAAAGTCATTTTCCTCTTAACTTACAGTGTAGTGAGAGTGCTGGTCACAATGCCATGTCATGTCAGCTGTCTTTCTGCCTGTGTGAACGGCAAGAGATCAAATACACATGAAAACTTGAAATGACCGCAGGAATCGTTAGAACATCGCTCAGAGATACCCAAAAACAATATAACATTCAAAATGGGTGAGTCTTTCCTTTAAACGTGATTAATACATCTATTCTGAAAGTGACTGTTAGCTAAAATAGGTGTCGTATGGTTACATTTTCTAGTGCCTGTTAAAACCCGAGTTGCAGCATTTTGAACTAACTGTAGACGATGGAGTGATTTCTGACTGAGACATTTATACAAAGAGTTACTGTAATCTAGGTGTGAGGAAATTAAATCATGTATAACTTTCTCCAGATCAGTGATTGAAATAAAAGACTTGACTTTAGCTGTATTTCTTAGATGATAAAGGCAGGACTGGACAACTTTCTTTACATGCAGCTCGAGGTTTAGGTCAGGGTCAAAGAAGACACTAAGGTTTCTGGCCCTAGGCTTTACATTGGTCGACAAATTACCAAGGTTATTTACAATCTGGGTTCTAGCAAGGTGGGGACCAAATAAAACAGCCTCTCTGATTTCTTGTCATTGCTGGAGAAAATTGTCAGACATCAAACATTTGATGTCAGAAAGACACTTGTGAAGGGTAGCGACGCAAGCTTGGTCACTGGGTCTGATTGGTAAATAAAGCTTTGTGTCATCTACATAGCAGTGAAACTGAATGTTATTATTGCGGATGATGTCACCAAGGGGAAGCATGTACAGGGGAAAAAGGATGGGGCCCAGAATTGACCCCTGAGGGAAACCATAGTGAATAGGTGCTAGGGATGATAATGAAGCACCCATGCTCACTGAGAAGCATCTACCACATGGATATGACCTGAACCAGTCAAGGGCAACGCCGGAGATTCCCCCCACCTATCCAGCTGGGCAACTAGGATGTTATGATCAATAGTATCAAACTCAGCACTGAGATCCAAAATAACTTTACCCAGGAGGCTGAAACTTGGTTGCAAGTTGATCTTCCAGCAAAACAATAATCTCAAGCACACACCAGAAGCCACAAAGAAATAGTTAATTGACCACAAAATCAACATTTTGCAATGGCCATCTCAGTCTCCGGACTTGAACCCCATTGAAAACCTGTGGTTTGAATTGAAGAGGGCAGTCCATAACAGCAGATGAAGGATCTGTAAAAATGTGTTATGGAAGAATGGTCTAAGATCCCTCCCAATGTGTTCTCTGAACTCATAAAACACTTTAGAAAAATACTCAGTGCCATTATCCTCGCAAGGTGAGGTATTGAAAGCAATTGAAAACAGGGGTGGCAATCATTTTGACCCCTCTCTTTCTCTGAGCAATTGTATTAGTATAAAATATAATTTTTCCCCAAAAACATCTGCATACAGTATCTCAGTATTTGTATTATTTATTTTATAGTCTTTTTTGCTCATCTTTATCAAGGGTGCAAACAATTCTGGACCTGACTGAAGTTCTAGCCCTGAGAGTTTTCTTCCAGAACTAAACCTACTGTATCTTACCTACTAACCATGATGGTCTCCCTCCTCTGATCACAAAGATATGTGCATTGTGTATGTGTGGTAATAAATATGGTATGTATGTTTTGATACAGGTGAGGGACATCTGTAGCTTTTATTGAGGGACTGTGTAATAACAATGTAGCGGTATATTAGCACATTCTGAAACGGCTTCGGTGTATCAGTGAAGCAACAAGTCACAATGATTTAAAAGTAGCAAAGCAGCAATCACGTAGCCACACTGGCATCCAACAGGACATCAGCAGTCTCAGAGACATCCTATTTTGTGCTTGAAGGATCTGAGTTTTTCTCCCCTTGATTTCTAATCATAATAGTCAGAGTGGGGGACCCTGGAGGCGGGCAATGTTAACTTCCGCTGGTCTGGAATGTGGGGAGGAGGGGAGGCGGGCAATGTTAACTTCCGCTGGTCTGGAATGTGGGGAGGAGGGGAGGCGGGCAATGTTAACTTCCGCTGGTCTGGAATGTGGGGAGGAGGGGAGGCGGGCAATGTTAACTTCCGCTGGTCTGGAATGTGGGGAGGAGGGGAGGCGGGCAATGTTAACTTCCGCTGGTCTGGAATGTGGGGAGGAGGGGAGGCGGGCAATGTTAACTTCCGCTGGTCTGGAATGTGGGGAGGAGGGGAGGCGGGCAATGTTAACTTCCGCTGGTCTGGAATGTGGGGAGGAGGGGAGGCGGGCAATGTTAACTTCCGCTGGTCTGGAATGTGGGGAGGAGGGGAGGCGGGCAATGTTAACTTCCGCTGGTCTGGAATGTGGGGAGGAGGGGAGGCGGGCAATGTTAACTTCCGCTGGTCTGGAATGTGGGGAGGGGGGGAGGCGGGCAATGTTAACTTCCGCTGGTCTGGAATGTGGGGAGGGGGGAGGGGGGCATCAGTCTGGGGCAAATCATTCCTCCTGGAGGAGGGTAGAGAATGGCTGGAGGAGGAGAGGAGGAGGTTAAGGTCTGGGTCTGGGAGTGTATCACTTAAGAATGGTTGGCTGGCTGTGCTGGTGCTGCTGAGGAGGAGCAGGGGGGTACACTGGACTCTGTTCACTGTCATCTCAATGGAACACTGTTTACAGCCAAGAGAGACAGGGAGTAAGGTTACCCACATACATGGTGGAGCACACAGACACGGCAGACACACACTTAAGGGTTGACACGCACGTACAAACACATGCACGGATAATCACACACACACGCACAAACACACACGCATATGTGCACACACACACACAAACACTCAAACACCCAACAAGGCACTGGTGTAGAGGCAGATGCAGAAGGTTTGGGGGAGGGGAGGAATTGGAGCACCAGGCAAAGCATTAAATTGAGGAGAGAGAGAAGAAAGCGGCCCGTAACAGAGTACGTGTTCACTTGATGTGAGTAGGAAAAGAAAGGAATATTAAACTAAATTGAGAGTTAGTATGAGAAGGAGAGAGAGAAGGAGCGTGTGGAGAGGAGAGTTTTGGCCGTCGTCATTGCCGAGGGCTGGGATGTTTGTCACGCTGTGTAGCTGAACTGAACACTCTAATTATATCTCATCAACTGTGCCCCTGTCAACCAGACCTCCACCTTCCTGTACTCTCTCAATGACACACACACACGCCACCTTCCTGTTCTTTCTCAGAGACACACACACAGAGACATCTGACACACTCACATTCCATATTTCAGATACGCTCACATAAGCATTAATACTGTACTCATACCAGGAAATACACATGAAACAATAAATCTCCGAAGGCATTTGATTTGTTGCAACTACTTTGATACTAACACTACATGTCCTTCCATCATTTTGCAGAGGTCACATTTGATCTTATCAACGTTTTTTTGATCATATCAATTTTTTTTGCATTCTTTGTTTGTGTGTGTGGGAGGGGGGGTTCGTGTGGGCACGTGAGCGTGTGCGTATCTGTGTGTGTGTGTGTTTGCATGGGCGTGCATGTCTGTGTGTGTGCCCATAACAGTGTGAGAAAGACAGAGATAGGGAGAGCTACAATATACAGAGAAATTCAGGCTTCAAAAATACCAAGTCAATTTAGTCAATGTTTCCAAGTGCCCTACTTTCCCTGAAACGGGCAAGAGCATAAACAGGCGCTGACGAGAGTCATGAGATTAGAGGGAGGGAGAGGACGAGCGAGGGGAGAGACAGAAATTGAAATGAGCAGAGACTAATTTCTTGCTGATGGAACAGAACAGAAAACTGGGCATGAACTAAGTATGCCCTGAGAACAAAATCAACTCAGGTCCAAACTGTTGATATCTGTTTTACAGATTCAGCTGGTGAGCTCCAGTGTCTAATGCAAGAGATGTAAATGCTGAAAAAGTTCATCCCCAGTTCCCACAAAAGAATGACCTAGAAAGTTAATATTTAGTGGCTGGGGAGACACACGGAATCAGAGACCCCTCATTGTGGGCAGTATGTCATCGCTGGCAGCATGTCACTTTCCTCTTGCCACAAGCAAACAGAAACTGCAAAGGGTGTCAGAAAAATAGCTCGGCCATCACTATTACCTTCCAAACAGAAATGTTAATACACCAATAGCAAGACATCTACTAGGCGAATAGAAAGAACATTCACAACAACATGAAATATGCATTGGTTTTCCCAGTGTCGATCCCAGTGTGCATTTGGTCATTGTCTTGATTGTGTTTAATGTGGTGAATGTACTATCCTGGGTTGAGTGTATTGGAGCAAGCGGAGGGGGAAGGGGGATGAGGGGAGACAGTGGTCAGCTGAAATCTCTTTATCGTCAGCTGACGAGTAGAGGGGGAGAGAAAGAATGAAAGAGGAGGGAGGGAGAGAGAGAGAGACAGAGCGAGGGAACAGAGAGGGGAAAATAAATGGAAAAAGAGTGGGAGAGAAAGAAAGAAAGGGCGAGAGTGTCTGTAAACCCTAAATCGAGAACCTCTGTTAGTGTTCACAAACGATTCCTAATAAGGCTGTAACTGGCCTCCAACCTCTCTCCTGGAATAAGCTGCCAGGAAACTTTCCCCTTCTAACTCTTCTCCTCCTCGGAATATTAGAACCAGAAACAAACAAAAGGTGTACTATCGAGCAGAGAGATGTGCTATCGAGCAGAGAGATGTGCTATCGAGCAGAGAGATGTGCTATCGAGCAGAGAGATGTGCTATCGAGCAGAGAGATGTGCTATCGAGCAGAAAGATGTACTATCGAGCAGAGAGATGTGCTATCGAGCAGAAAGATGTGCTATCGAGCAGAAAGATGTGCTATCGAGCAGAAAGATGTACTATCGAGCAGAAAGATGTACTATCGAGCAGAAAGATGTGCTATCGAGCAGAAAGATGTACTATCGAGCAGAAAGATGTGCTATCGAGCAGAGAGATGTGCTATCGAGCAGAGAGATGTGCAATCGAGCAGAGAGATGTGCTATCGAGCAGAGAGATGTGCTATCGAGCAGAAAGATGTGTTATCGAGCAGAGAGATGTGCTATCGAGCAGAGAGATGTGCTATCGAGCAGAGAGATGTGCTATCGAGCAGAGAGATGTGCTATCGAGCAGAAAGAACATAAGCAGGCAGAAAAGCAGAGAAATGGCCAATTGAGGCTAAATATATCACACAGAGAGATTCTTAGGGACATACACAAGATGTTAGATATAGCCAACCCACCATATGACCATCCTACAGTATGACCAATTAAACTCTCAGGCCATCCCAACAAAGAAGCAGTATATTGACCAATACAAACCCAGCTTATACTACTCCGCCCTCGTGAGAGAGACTCTTCAACTACAAGGGTTGTCATTGTGACCCTACACTCTTAGAAACAAGTGTTCCAAAAGGGTTCTTCGGCTGTCCACATAGGAGAACCCTTTTTGGTTCCAGGTAGAATCCTTTTCGGTTCCAGGTATATCCCTTTTTGGTTCCATGTAGAACCCTCTGTGGAAAGGGTTCTGCCTGGAATGAAAAGGATTCTACCTGTAGCGAAAAATGGTTCTTCAATGGGTTTCCCTATGGGGGCAACTGAAGAACCCTTTAAGGTTCTAGATTTCACCTTTTTTTCACTGGCCTTTCCCCTGCTGGTGTATCTATGGTATCCCCCCTTTGTGTACAATGTATTGGCAAATATCTTACAGTGGGTTGCTCAATTAGGAGTAGTTCTTCTGACTGTGTTGTGGAAGTGTTTGATAGGTTTGTGTGACTGTGTCTTTCTCTCCCCCCAGGTGAGGTTTTGTGGGTGAACGTGTGACATCATGGCTCAGGTGCTGCACATGGACCCCAGCTTCCCAGGAGGTATGGTCCTAACTCTACTCTTTCTATTTCTTAACATCATAATACTGAATCATCTCCCACAAACTATCATGTGAGTGTATAATCTATTTCTCATGTAGGGACTGTTTCCCAGACACAGATTAAGACCATAAAGTAATTTCAATGGAGTTTCTCCATTGGGCATGCTTTTCAGTCCAGGATTTAACCTAATCGGCCTTGGCCTAAAGTGTTTAACATCCAAAAT
The DNA here is from genome assembly GCF_045679555.1 of Salvelinus alpinus. Taxonomy (NCBI): domain Eukaryota; kingdom Metazoa; phylum Chordata; class Actinopteri; order Salmoniformes; family Salmonidae; genus Salvelinus; species Salvelinus alpinus. The sequence continues at coordinate 45,440,952 of NC_092086.1, forward strand.
AACTTAGGTTGATCTAAAGTCTTTAGATATCTTAAACCAATCAAGGTCTGGCTATAAACGACTACTTTATTTATCAAACTTTGTTTCTATCTAATTTGTGTAGCTACTATTAGAGTGCATACCCAAGCACTCAGTATCCCCGAGAGATAATGCTATTTTCTGAAGTCTGAGTCCGAGATTAGATGGCAGATTTCCGCTTGTTTTAACTCTATTTCCTGTTCCCTGCAGGGAAGCTTACCCCGTCCGCTCCCCCCTCCCTGCACGGGAAGGAGCAGGAGGCGCCCTACTCTGTGGAGACCCCCTACGGCTACCGTCTCGACCTAGACTTCCTCAAGTATGTCAACGACATCGAGAAGGGAAACACCATCAAGAAGGTGCCCGGTCAGCGCCGGCCCCGCTACGGGTCTCTCCCCCGGGGGTACGGCTACACAGGCTCCTGGTGGACCTCCACAGAGTCCCTGTGCTCCAACACCAGCCAGGACAGCCGCCAATCATCCTTCTCCTACTGCGCCCCGGGCTACCACCCACACAACTCCCACTCCCAGAGGCCCAGCTTCAGCACGGCCCGGGTGGAGAAGACCCTGCTGGACGCCCGCAGGAAGTTGGAGGAAGAGAAAGAAGGGGCCCCCAGGAGGTTCTCCAGCACACTGGGTAGCATGCACAACAGCATGGCCGGATCCACCACCTCCCTGAGCAGCGCCCACAGCTACAACCGCACCCATGGAGGAGGAACGGGCTCCTTCACCCCCATGAGCTCCGGCCTGTCCACGCCCGTGTCGCCCACCCCGGCCCACCTGCAGCATGTGAGAGAGCAGATGGCGGTGGCTCTCAGGAAGATCCGGGAGCTGGAGGAGCAAGTGAAGACCATCCCCGTGCTCCAGGTGAAGATCTCTGTGCTGCAGGAGGAAAAGAGGCAGCTAAGCGTCCAGCTGAAGAGCCAGAAGTTTCTGGGACACACCCTTGGCTTCGGCAGAGTGGGCCGGCCCCGAGGGGAGCTCTACATCGACATCCCAGAGGAGGAGGTGAGCTCTGGAGCTGGAGCCACCACCAGGGTTGCAGCAGAGCCTCTGTCCCCCACCACCCCCACCAGTCCTGAGGGCTCCAGGCCGCAGGCAGACTCAGGCTGTGAGATTGAGGACACGGTGATCGTGGGTGGAGCGCGGCCGGCTGGGCAGAGGGAAGTGCGTACCATTGGGGTGGGACCAGAGGAGGCGAGGGGCAGCCAGCAGGTGGATGTGGGCATTGGGGTGCAGGAGCAGGACATGGGGCTGGTGCCGGAGACAGAGGCCCTGAAGAGCCAGGTGGGCCAGCTGGAGGGCCAGCTGAAGAGGACGATGCAGGAGCTGCAGGCTGCCCAGCAGCAGGTGCAGGCAGCTCAGAGGGAGAGGCAGGCTCAGGCCCCCCAGGCAAACCACTCGGTCAGGGCCACCAGTCTGAGCTGGCAGGAGCAGCAGGGACGCAGCCTGCAAACGGTAGTCAGCTTTACCCAGCAGCCCCATCACCGGGCGCAGAGGACTGTGGGAATCCAGGTGTACACGCTGGAGCAACCAGCCACTGTGGTAGGGGTGGGCACGTTGCTCCGAGCAGAGGGGTGCAGCTCCCCCTCCCTCCCTCCAGGTGGTACAGTCCTGGAGGGAACCCACAGAGGACATGCACAGGCCCTGGGCCCAGAGGGTAGGTCTGACTTCAGTGATAAGTGACAAGTGATATCAAATTAAATGAAGTAGGTTTAAATGGTAGTCTGGTGATTAAGAGCGTTGGGCCAGTAACCTAAAGGTCACTGGTTCAAATCCATGAGCCAACTAGGTGAAAGATGATGTCGATGTGCCCCTGAGCAAGGCCCTTGCCCCTATATGCTCCTGTAAAATGTACAAATGTTCTCTATAACAACTAGTTGTTAGGTTGAAAAACCATGTGTTTTCTTTGATTGTTGATCCCTTCCATCTTTTGTCCTCTTCCTTCCCATTCGTCTAGATGCAGCTGTTGAGCTGCCCATCGCCATCTCCTCCAAACAGGTCCGAGAGGTCCTAAGAAGTGAGCTGTCCACCTCTGTGCCTGTCAATAATCCTGCCATCGCCATTGACACCATTGGTAATCGGATGGCTTTGCTGCATCTGATTGAAGGAGAGACAACCCAGCACACTGCCATTAACACCGTCCAGTCTCAAGAAGACCCACCAGGTAGCTATGGACCGTACGACTCCTTACCTTAACCCTCCCGCTGACTGTCCCTGACGTAACATAACATTGTGGCAACATTGGGTCTTCTCTCCAGCTGCAGGAGCCTCTCCCCAGACCGCCCTGAGGTCCATTATGAAACGTAAGGCAGAAGGAGAACCTGGCTCTCCATCCACCAAGAAGAACCTGCAGTTCACTGGAGTCAATGGAGGGTACGTGTGTTATTGATAGTGTATGACATTGCTTATGTGTAACAGTGTATTCATGTTACACTACAGAGATGGTGAGTTGACGTGTGTGATAGATCAGTTCTGTCCTGCAGGTATGAGTCCACCTCCTCAGACGACAGTAGCAGTGAGAGTTCAGAGGAGAGTGATGCCAGTGAATATCATGAGACCACAGAGAAACTCCCAGAAGCACCAGAGTCTGCAGCGGGACAGCACCAGCAAGCAGCAGCAGTCCCAGTCTCCTCCACAAGGCTAGAGCATGCCACCCCGCTCCCAGCCACTGCCGTCCAACCACCAGCCTGCGAACCTGCCTCTGAGCGGAGCACCAGCCAATCAGCAACCATAAGCATAGGACTGCAGCATGTAGCCACCTTTTCACCAGCCTTGAACACTGCCGTGCAGCAATGTGCCTCTGACTCTGCCCCCACTGAGACTACCTACCCGTCTCCAGCCAATGACTGTGTCCGTCAGGGGAGTATTGTTCAATCATCGGTCCCAGACCCCATCCCTCAGGAGTGTACCTCCATAAATACTAGCACTGAACCCACTACACCTGAGCAGTGCACCGTCCAATCAGCTGCTACCTGTTCTGCACCCCCCAAGCCACCCAGATGCCAACCAGAAGCCACTAACCCGGAAGTAAAGCAGGGTGTCACCCAATCAAGTTCCACTGATGTCACCGTTCAGCTAGATGCCATCAAATCACAAACTACTGACCTCGCCCCTCAGCATTGGGCCACCCAATCGTCAGCTACTGAACAAAGCACCCAGCAGAGGAGAGTCCAATCATCAGCCTCGACACCAGCACCTGGAAACGCCCCAAGTGCTGCTGGAGCAGCCAATCAAGAAACCAGGTAAACCAGCATAACCATTTAAAAACTCTAATCAGTAGATTCGTCATTCCATTAATGATCTCAAGTGCAGTATGATATTGTGTATGTATGTATGTATGTATGTATGTATGTATGTATGTGTGTGTGTGTGTGTGTGTGTGTGTATGTATGTGTGTGTTTGAATTTGCTGTGCTTTCTTTCATCTCTGTCAGACTGGAGTTCAGTGAGAGCCTGATGGCATCTCTCCATGCCCTGCAGAAAGCCCTGGGTGAACCAAATGCTTTCAGCCAGCAAGCAGCGGTATGCTATTATACACATTTCCTCTTTTACTCTGCCCACCATTTCATATAGTCACTTTCTACACGATTGTGTTCATGTAACCGATGGGGATTTGAACTCTGGTCTCCTGCACTTTACAATACTGTGTTATCCCATTAAGCTAAAGCTGTTAGGCCTACATTCATCTGTGTATCATAAACAGTGTGAGTTACTTTGACCAGTCCTGTCTGGTTGTTAGTCTGAGACCGGTCTCTGTGTGTTCCCTCCCCAGAGGACAGCCTACACCATGGTGCTCCAGGAGTGGCTTCGTGTGTCCTGTCACAAGGCAGCTGACACTGCCATGGTCAGGGCCTATATGGATACCTTCTCCTCCGTCTCCCCACAGCTGCTGAAGTTTGTGGTCAATATGGCCGACGGCAACGGCAACACGGCCCTGCACTACACCGTCTCCCACTCCAACTTCCCTGTGGTCAAGCTGCTGCTGGACACTGGTGAGTGACTGGGGGATGTGTGTGTTTACAGACAAGAGAATAGTGGTTTACTTTTATGGTGGACAAGTAAGTGTTTGGTTTGTTTGTACAGTACATGGATCAGCACTGTATGAATGTGTATATCTAACACAGACTTGTGGTCTGCCACAGAGCCATAGATACAATTGACTGTATGTATAACCTTTATGTACTGCATGACTGTTAGTGGAATGGCTTAGGGATATTCCCATAATAAACGTGTCCTGGTCGCTCTCTCCCTGTCAGGCCTGTGTAACGCTGACAAGCAGAACAAGGCCGGGTACACAGCCATCATGTTGACAGCTCTGGCTGCCTTCCACTCTGACAGTGACCTTCACACCGTCCTGCAGCTGCTGCGCACAGGGGATGTGAACGCCAAAGCCAGCCAGGTACACTATGCCCCCTGCTGGACAGCAGGCCTCCCTGCACACAGCCAAGCTCAGGCAGACCAATGACATCCCTCCCAAGCCCCTGACAAAATGGCTTTTTCAGCTACTTCAGTTAGATGGCTCTTTTGCATGTATGTTGCTGATAGCTCCACATTGTATCTATGTTCTGATGGAATTAAAATTCTCAAATGATTATGTTGGGCCAGGACATGTCTTTTCTTGCCTCCGATGGTTTTGAAATTTTGTGTAAGAAAAGCTGACTGTTGGTGTTAGGCCAGCTCTTATAACTACTGCCTGGAGTTTTTCCAGGTCAGAAGGTCACACGGTCAAGAGACTGGTAAAACTCGTGGCCTTCCTAACGGGTAACTGTTGTATGTTGTTAGGCGGGTCAGACGGCGTTGATGCTGGCAGTGAGTCACGGGCGAGGGGACATGGTACGGGCGCTGCTCTCCTGCGGGGCACAGGTCAACATCCGCGACGATGACGGCTCCACGGCGCTCATGTGTGCCTGCGAGCATGGCCACGTCGACATCGTTCGTCAGCTGCTGTCTGTGCCAGGCTGTGATGTCACCCTCACTGATAACGTGAGTCGACAAGCCTACTCCCAAACTTCTAGGATTTTACATAGCATTTTACTTAGTTGTTTTCCCACCCCGTTTTCCCTACTCGCTGTCTAACAGCATCTGTGAGTCTGTCTCCCATGTCAATACAGTGTCTTTGACTGTTTGTTTTATACTTTCTCTTCTCTCTGTCTCTCTATTTTGCTCTCGGCGGTGCAGCTCTGTGCACCAGCTCCCAACCCTGTCTCTCATCCTTCCCTCAGCCTGACCTACTTTGTCTTGTCTTTCTCACCCTGTCTCTCTTTGGCAACCAACCTATGGTTATTATCTCTCTCTCCTCTAGGATGGCAGTTCAGCCCTGTCCATAGCCCTGGAGGCCAGTCAGAATGACATCGCTGTGCTTCTCTACGCTCACCTCAACTTCGCCAAGCCTCCTTCCCCTGTAAGTGTTGTCAAACAGAGAATTTCCGTTAACATTTGAACAAAAACAAACACACAGCACAACACACACTCATTTGTGGGTACATCAGGTGATGATTTACAATATTGTTTTACCCTCAAGGTATCACCAAAGTCTCCTCTTTTGGGATCCTCTCCCCCCTCTGGTGAAACAAAGTGACCACACTGTTAGATACCTTTTGGCGAATTTAGCAGCACCGCTTCAACCAGCTCCTCAACCATTCCACCACAAGTGTTGATATCTGTGTATGTGTGTGTGTGAGTGTGTATGTGTGTGTGTGAGTGTGTATTTGTGTGTGAGAGAGTGATTGCAATGGTCTTTTTCCTCTTCTCTCTATCTGTTTTCTCTGTATGTACTGTATGTGCACGTCGGCATGAAACCCAGCACTTGACACAATCCTAACGCATCTTTTCTTTAAACAAAAAGGAATTCATTGTGATGCTATACTCACATATAGTTGTTTACGCACAAGAGTCCGTTTTATTTGTTACAGTGTTGGTTGAAATCAATCTCAGATAATATTCACGTGACAGAATAAGCAATTGCCATTGTAACAGCTCAACACACAAACTCAACTCAGCAATAATCCCACTTAAATTAATTTTGTGGTTTTTATTGCCACTAGATCAGCAAGATTGTATTACTTTACCGTAGTTCATTATTGTAGCTTATTTTTTGTTTCCGTTGAATTTGTTACTTATTACTGTTCAAGCAATATATGTAATTCTATATATCATTGATAATCGATCAGTTGCAATGACACAGTAGGACTATGTTGTGTCTCATCACAATCATTTATGAAATGCATAAAGTCACCCGTATCACTGTAAAATTATTAATTCACCCATATCATTCTAAAACTACAAAATCACCCATTTCATTCTAAAATACACATATCTCTCTGAAGTGTCCTTTATCGATTGTATCAGTCAGCTGATTGGTGCTAAAACAATTCTGATACAGGACTCCAGTTTAATTCAGTACAATAAATCGAGATTTCTACACAACCTTTATTTACCCTAAAGTATTTTTGATAGTGTCTTTTTATTCAATCCAAATTTCACATAGATAATGGTATGGATCTCCAACACTGTTAACAGATGACAAACTTTACACACAGCATTGCTACTTTAGATGTCAGACAGCTAGCTGTGATGAGGCCTACAGCACCCTTATCAGGATACTGTTTGAAATGATGGTCTTACTGGCTAACTTCCAACCACATTTTAGTTGTGGTAACAATTTTTTCAGAATTTTTATCCAAATATCTTCCCCTCATAACAACTCTTTTGTTACACTGTATGTTGTGGTGATCAATTTGAGTGTAAAGTTGTGGTGATCAATTTGAGTGTAAAGATAATAATATGTATTGACCAGACAGATAATTCCCAACAAAAGATTTGGTAACAGCAGCATTATCGTTGAGGTCAATAACAGTTGTAATGTTCATGAGAAGGCAACTAGAAATGGTAGCTACTCTAACTCTCCAATAAAGGTACTACATTTCTGAAATGAAAGATTGTTTATTTTCTTGAATAAAGGTTTTCTGAGTGGTTGTACTGAGGGAAGGAGTGACGTGGGGTGGTTGGGTGCTGACTAGGGTGTGTAAGGTGGTAGGCAAGGTTCAAATCCCTGTTCAGTGGTCACCCTTTTTGGATTGGTTGGTAACTAGAAAGTGACAGAATGGACTATGGAACTAATGAAGAATTTGCATTGTAATATAGGTATACCAAAATTATAATAATATATGACATTAATCTACAGTAGTAGTGATGCATAAAAATATCATTTAAAAATGATTGAAGTCCAGAATACAAAAATACACTGAGTATTTCAAACATTAGGGACACCTTCCTAATGTGGAGTTGCCTCACCCTCTGAATGGCACACATACACAATCCATGTCTCAGTTGTCTCAAGGCTTGAAAATCCTTCTTTAACATGTCTCCTCCCCTTGATCTACACTGATTGAAGTGGATTTAACAAGTGATATCAATAAGGGATCATAGCTTTCAGCTGGATTCACATGGTCAGTCTGTCATGGGAAAGAGCAGGTGTACTTTTGTATACTCATTGGTGTCTCAATTTGGATTTGTCTTTTTAAGTCATTTTCCCCCCCACCTTTAATACAGGATTTCCTTCGCAATTGGATTTTATAACGTTTTATATTTGTTTGACTTTCTTTTTTATACATTTATATTTGTATTACTTGTTCACAACTATAGGTTTACCTACTCGCACATTTTTTGTTGTTGTTTTTTTTGCCTTCTGTAAAATGCTCAGTTTGTATTTTTCCCCATTTGGTTTTATGGGTTTTTGGAAGAAAATAATAAATCAGCCTTCATCGTAAATCGTCTCTGTGTGTGTTTCTAGTAACAGTAGAAACTGGACCAGTCTCTCTGATTAGGCCTTCTTGAATCTTCATTACAACGTGGATGATACTGCAATTATAATACATTCAAAGACAATGTTCCTCTGCCCTTACATAGGCTATTAGCCTAATCCGTGAAACTAATAATCACAATTAATAAAAGTAGGCTATTAGTCTACTCTGCAGTGGGTATTGAACAGGACCTTGCACGCAATTAACGTTTGGCAAGGAGTTTGAATGGAGCATTTCTCGAGCCAGCTGTAGCCTAATTGTGCATGATTTGACCAACAGAGCGCGCTGTTGCATTTAGTGTATTCGTAGATTTCTTGGGCACGCCGCGCACGCTGTCATGTCTGCAGCAGACCAGCAGAGGACGCTGGTAAGCTGTATTTGTGTTGGAGACCAAACTATTGTTACCCCAATTTCCCTCAAAAACAACAAAAACAAAACCATCAAAAGGGGAGACTTTGGCAAATAACCCAACTCCACTGCGCAATGCAATGCTTAGACTGCCTATAAACCCCTTCTCAAAATCAAATAGCCTGCTGCCAATGCCAATGCAATCAAATTATTTATTTATATAGCCCTTCTTACATCAGCTGATATATCAAAGTGCTGTACAGAAACCCAGCCTAAAACCCCAAACAGCAAGCAAAGGCCAAAACCTAGGAAGAAACCTAGAGAGGAACCAGGCTATGAGGGGTGGCCAGTCCTCTTCTGGCTGTGCCGGATGGGTCAAAAGCACCCAATTCTCTGTCCAACCAAAAGCACGAAAATTGTCCTAAAATACATATGAACTGTGACAACACACACGGGAGAAAATTCCATAAATAGCGTTAGAATGACAAACCAATGAAATATGCAGGCTACAGCAGCCTATATGTAGGTAAATTGTGGTTTCTTCCCTGTCCTCTCTCTGGCTAATGATGAAGAACTGTAGGCTACATGTGTGCTGGGGAGGCCGGTTGGAGTCTTGGAGCATCAGAACGTATATAAAATGAAAAAATCTAAATGAACTGTGTCTGCATTGATGTTCATAAAAGTCCACCGACCTGCTATTGCGCATTGGAACCCAGAACGATATGTGAACACTTAGTCACCGCAACGCCGAGGACACCCAAACCAGAGTGGCCACCGCAAAGCCCAAGTGCCTGACCCTCCCTGGAAGTTGCCGTAGCCCTGCTTAAGATATTTAGCCTGTGTTGGCTATTGGTTTAGACGCAGGGCATAGGGTGGCGCTCAATTGGCCCAGCGTCGTCCGGGTTAGGGGAAGGTTTACCCGGGGTAGGCCGTCATTGTAAAATAATAATTTGTTATTAACTGACTTGCCTAGTTAAATAAAGGTTAAATGTTCTAGCTTGGTAGGCTATGTCGTGGTGGGAAAATTGAAATGTATATTGGGCCAAGTTGGAAGTAATAATGCATTTAGAGTATAGTTTTTTGAGATGCATAAATACACCACACCAAAAGCATGATTTTATGGCTGTTTTGAAACGAATTTCCTGCAATTCTACGTAGTAATGATTTATGAGCACTATTTGATCAATTGATTTATTGATTAAATCTTTGCAAATAAATGATATGAATTGAGGATTTACACCTCTGTTTTATTTTATTCTGTAATAGGGTATATCTTAACCATGTGTTCAAGCTAACCATGAAGGGCACTCCAATCGTTTACAATAACACAAGATCTGTTGCCTAAGCCTGATAGTCTTACTCATCACATTATTATTATTACAAATAGAAGATTATCACTTCTCACAATGGTGCTCGTTTCGTAAAGTTAGATCAAAGCTAACGATTAATTATTCTTTTACATAACAGAACCACATATAATAGCATAGCATAATAGGCCTATAGGCTAATGTTACTGTTCCACCAAAAACACCTCATTTCTAATGAGATTTTAGAATGGTTAGCTGAAGCTGAATAGTAAAAAAATAAATAATAAAGTATCATGCGCCAAAACTCAACAGGATATATGCTTTGATTGAAACAAAATACAAGAAACGCTTATAGTCTGTTCATCTGCTCTAAACAGTCATTCAACAAGATCGAAATGCATAGACTATTCCCATGAAACTGATTAAGATCTATCAAATTATTGGAATACAGACGCAGTTTTGCCGGTAAAACATTAATAACTATCATTCACGATTGACAGTGATGATGGCCTATATTGAAATTAGTTATGCCTAACTTGGTGTTTGAGGTTATTACAAATATAAAATGTTCTTGAGACAACATGTGTGGGCATAAGCAGACGTTGCAATTGGAAGATGCATGTTATAACAGGGCTCTCCAACCCTGTTCCTTTGTGTCATGTTTAATTGATGCATAATGCTAAGCCTGGCTGTTTTCGCCACACAATTGTTAACATTGAAAAATCCGCTTTCGCTTTATTAAATAAAAACGATCAAGATAAACAGTTGATGGCGGTATTTTTATTCCAGGATTCATATCAGACAACATGTGCAAATTTATGATCAACACAGAAAACCGAGAGGATTTATCTTCTCGCCTTTTAACGGTACTTCTCGGAAAGCGCCAGGGCCAACTTGGCGAGGAACTTGTCCACAGACACGTGCACCTCAGGGGTAAAGTCGTCAGGGAACATCATGGCCAGCACCACCAGAATGTTGTGGTTGATGATCTGTAGATGTAGAGGGAATAGAGTTATTATTATGTCCATATGCGAAAGATAGTGTTTCTGAAGATTCACTTGGAACCTTCACAAAATACATACATAGGACTCAAATTTGGACACGGTTGCCGCTGTGATATTTTGAGAAAGGGTGAATCGTTTTATTGATTCAGTAAGTTATTTAGTCACCTTGAAGTTGGCGGGATCCACACGCAGCGTGAAGGCGTGCAGCTCGCTGAGGTTCAGAAGACCACCGGCCAGGTCGTCGATCTTGGTCACGGCATCTAGGACGCCTCCCATGACGGTCAGACCGTGCTTCTTGACGGGAGCAGAGCCGGGGCTCAGGTCCTTCCAGTGGGAGAAGTAGGTCTTGGTCTGGGGGTACACCACCAGGGTCCTGGAAATAAAAACATGTGATTATGGATTATGATTTAACGTGCGTAAATGCACCGCATAACTCTGTTACAAAACAATCTGTTCAATATATAAAGATTTCGTTACCTAGAGAGAGCCTCATTTCCAATGTCCTCTGCTTTGCCAGCCACCTTTCCAAAAAAGGCTGTCACGATCTGTTTGTCCTTGGCTGTGAGACTCATTCTAGCGGATTCTATGACACAAGATACTGCTGGTGCCATACGAGTGGACACTGGGAGTATTTATATCGTCTCTAAAGATCTCTTTGGCTTAGCTCCACCTTCAACTGGAAGTCATTGGATGTACACAATGTAGAGTTTGGTGATAACCATTAGTTATATACCATCAATATATTGCTATTTCATTATGATCAATCACAAATGTGAGCCTTTACGCACGGATATACCGTATGTGTAAGTGTCATGACGACAGTGCTGAAAACCGGAAGAATCATGTTTCAAATGGTCATGAATCTAAAGGCTATATTATGCATGATGCAACAATGTCTTTTATACTTCTTATAATATAATGAACACTGTCAGCTGGACGTTTTATACACAAGGAATGGTATTTGGAATATGTCTGATTGCTATTATTTTGGCTTTTTAGGCGTGCATTTGTTTTATTGACTCATTCATTGATTCCTTCGTTTATGTAATCATTAATTCATTAATTCAGTAAATAGGCCTACTCCAATGACCAAAAATGTACAGAAGGTACTTCTTCATTAATCTGACCCTGTTTTGTCACGGGTGGTACCAAACAAATGATAATGGACATCTCGTTGGCAAAGGTTGAGTGCCAAGATTGCTTTCTTATCTCTGCAACAGCAAGGCAACAATGACACCGCACCCCTTCTGGTAAGGTGTGTTGAAAGTTGATTTACATTTTCTCAGTAGGTCAGTAGTTACGGTTAGGCCAGGTCTGTCGTTCAAGTCACATGCTGCTGAATCTCTATAGTCTTTACCACGTCGTGCGATGTCACTCAGATTTCGCTAAAAATAGGTAAATGCATATGTGTGTGCTTTGCATGAGGGTATATCCGGAATAGGCTTTGTTCACCAATATCTAGCCTGATGTCGTAGTAGCAGCTTATAAAGAGCATGTCGCCATTTGTTAGGTGCGTGGACAAAATCGGAGTAATACGTTTTGTCAAGAAGAATATTGATTGTTTTGGTAAGCTAATACACCTTGCATGATACATGTATAATTGAAGTATATCTCACTTGCTTTTCAAAGGGTGGCGCTGGTGAAACTACTGTGAAGGCTACTCTAACCTCGGCACCTCCACTTCTTTCGACCAGAGAGATAATGAGGAAAGGTGAGCCAATGATTATCATGTTCACAATATTTTTTACCCTTTTTATTTCCTATCCCGTAGCATAACGCGATTAGCCTATTTCGTCACCAAATGCAACAAGTAAAATAGCCTATATCTGCATTTTTATTGAAAACATTGTAATATAGGCCTACTTATAGGATTTGCTTGGATCCAGCACCATGCCTAATGATAACGCTACACACTTCCTAATGTGTTGTAATGATGTTATAATAATGTTAAAGTCCTCTTGGGTCGTCTTGTTTAAGTAATGCCGTTGCGTAATTCGGGTGCTTTTCCGAACATTAAGCACGTTGCTCTTCAAACCCATTTCGAATGCCAACGTTGAGCTACAGTACCAGTAAAAAGTTTGGACACACCTACTCATTCCAGGGTTTTTCTTTATTTTTTACTATTTTTTTTTACGTTGTTATAAGGGCACAAGGCGAGACACAGGAGGCAGATGGTTAGAGTCTTTGTAGTTTATTTATATCCAAAAGGAGTAGGCAAGAGAATGGTCATGGACAGGCAAAAGGTCAAAAACAGATTCTGAGTCCAAGAGGTAAAGAGTGGCCGACAGGCGCGATGTCAGGGCAGGCAGAAGAGTCAGTCTGGCGGGAACGGAGTCCAGAAAAACAGGCAAGGGTCAAAACCGGGCAGACTAGAAAAAGAGAATAGAAAACAGGAGCACGGAAAAAACACGCTGGTTGACTTGAAAACATACAAGACTAACTGGCACAGCGAGACAGGAAACCCAAAGATAAATACACTGGGGGAAATAAGCGACACCTGGAGAGGGGTGGAGACAATCACAAGAACAGGTGAGACAGATCAGGGCGTGACAGTTGTAGAATAATAGTGAAGTCATCAAAACTATGAAATAACACGAATGGAATCATGTAGTAACCAAAAAAGTGTTAAACAAATCAACAGCCATCTCAACGTCAACTGTTCCGACATCACTGCGTGAATCAGGCCTTCATGGTTGAATTGCTGCAAGGAAACCACTACTTAAGGACACCAATAAGAAGATGATGATTGGGCCAAGAAACACGAGCAATGGACATTAGACCATGGAACTCTGTCCTTTGGTCTGATGAGTCAAAATGTGAGATTTTTGGTTCCAACCGCCATGTCTTTGTGAGACGTGTGGTTCCCAAAGTGAAGTATGGAGGAGGAGGTGTGATGGTGCTTTGCTGGTAACACTGTCAGTGATTTATTTAGAATTCAAGGCACACTGCTACCACAGCAGTCTGCAGCGATACTCCATCCCATCTGGTTTGCGCTTAGTGGGACTATCATTTGTTTTTCAACAGTACAATGACTCAACACACCTCCAGGCTGTGTAAGGGCTATTTGACCAAGAAGGAGAGTGATGGAGTGCTGCATCAGATGACCTGATCTCCACAATCACCCAACCTCAAACCAATTGAGATGGTTTGGGATGAGTTGGATCGCAGAGTGAAGGAAAGGCAGCCAGCATATGTGAGAACTCCTTCAAGACTGTTGGAAAAGCATTCCAGGTGAAGCTGGTTGAGAGAATGCCAAGAGTGTTGAAACCTGTCATCAAGGCAAACGGTGGCTCTTTGAAGAATCTAAAATATATTTGGATTTGCTTAACACTTTTGTTACTACATGATTCCATGTGTGTTATTGCATAGTTTTGATGTAGAAAATAGTACAAATAAAGAAAAACCCTTGAATGAGTAGGTGTGTACAAACTTTTGACTGATACTGTTTATGCAAATTCCGTCTACATGAGGCAAATAAAAGTTAACCTGGGCAACATATTTTCTGATAGACTACCTTACTTTTCCTACGATAGTGTATTAGAAAACAAGGAATGTTTTGATATAATTACAATAATAACATAATACTGATGAATATATTGATTATTCCGTTGATAACAATTCGTTGCTGCATGTGATATTTTACCAAATATACTCTCTCTCGAGACCGAGCGTCAAAGAGATGTTTCTCAATCTCACTTAGGCCAACGGCATAAGAGTTAAAGTAGGCTTGGCTACATTTTCTAATGGCTCCTGTTTTACTGCCCCCTCAAACAGAGTAAAGTGAAGAGCATGGACGTGTGCTTAACAATATATTTTATTATTCATACAAAATGTCTTCTATAATAAAATATATATGTGTATTCCACAATAGAACATGTCTCTAGTGGTACTGTCTGCCCAGCGCAGAGACGACCACGGTCAGGAACTTCTGCCAGGCCGCTTGGACGTCTGGCGTGAAGGCGCGCCCCATCTGGGAGGCCAGAACAATGGTGAAGCAGTCGCCCAGCAGCTGGGAGAAGGAAACGATTGAAACGTTAGTCATTTATTTGCAACAGCAGTATTCTCTTGGATGTAAATCAATGCGATAAAACGTATTGTTAATTTGTTTTAGGCACGCCATTAGTATTCATACCCTGAAGTTGTCGGGATACACATTAAGTTTCTCCGAGTGCAGAACGCTCAGCTCGGCGTAGGTGTTATTGATGTCATCCATATTCTACACAGCTCGCTCGATGCGGTTCAGCACAGTGATGCCATGCTTGGCAACTTTTTTATTGCCTATGATAGCCGCTGCGCTGTTTAAGCCCCCAAAGTTTCAAAGTACCTCTGAGTCCATGGATATACAATAAGACACCTGAAAAATACACATTACATTATGAGATACATCATATAAATTAATCCATTTAATTCAATGAATCCATAGAATTGCGCACACATCTAAAACAAGACTAGAACAGTCAAAGGATATTTTATCAATATATTTGAATTCCTTGCATTGTTATAAGCCGACCTTCTCAAAGCAAGGGGTCCGACCACTTTGACGTAGATTTTTCCCCAGGTCTCTATGATGAGCTTCCGCTTTTCAACTGTGCAGTCAACCATGTTGAATTTGTTGTGTGTCCTCTGATCTGTGAGAAGATCTGTCAGTGTTCGGCACTGTGGCGTTTTCATTTCTATTGAATCCCTCCGACCCAGTGGACGAATCAAACTTGGAGGATTCATGCCAAAAACGACATCAAAGGTTCGCAAAACGTTAATGGTAATCTGTCATTCCTTGCCAGCCAGCAGGTCTTATCAACCAACACCATATAATCATAGTTCTGCCAAATGCCCAAACGGCAACTGAGGTCGACTTATGGAAAAGTTTCACACCGGCAATATGTGTCTCTTTTATTAGTACCTTATAAAAGCACCATCAAGACGGTTTTTTAACCTTTATTTAACTAGGCAAGTCAGTTAAGAACAAATTCTTATTTACAATGACGGCCTACCCCGGCCAAACCCGGACGATGTTGGGCCAATTGAGCCCTATGGGACTCCCAATCACCGCGGGATGTGATACAGCCTGTAGATAACAGTAGTTTTATATTATTCAGTGCAAGCTTCGTGAATTACTATAACAAGGATTGGAAGTTACCACCAGTCACTGCAAAATGTGGTAGACAGCAAGAATGTGGTAGAAAGAAAAAAGTTGACTTTCTTGAAAGGGACCGAGCTAAAGGGCTGTTTATCCAATATATGCGCGAATTGAACGTGAGGTTGGGCTGGTTTATCTTGCCAAGCTCCAATTAGTTGCCTTGTTCTGATAAGCCATTATAAACACCCTTTTCTTGCCAACAACAATCTCCATACGTTGAATGTATTGGGCAAAATGGTATTAACTGATAAGTAAATCATTTTTTGATAGTAATTAATTGCGGGGTCAGGATTAGAAATCAATTTATTCACTTTAGTCAATCTAAATCAGTCTCGCTCATATAAAATCATACAGAATTATTATTCCAATTATTACCCATTGTTTACGATAATTACGCATCAAATAAATAAGACATATACCAAATGAAACCTCTGTCATACATTGGCCACATAAGCCTGTCCCCAATTATGGCCAAATAAATAACTACAGCATCGGTAAAAAAATATTATTATTATTTGACTAATTATACTTAATACGTCGCAAAGTATATTTTAAATTCAATTAGGTTCTCTCCATTCATGTACTTTTACGCAAACGCCATTCTATAGATTGTAACTAAAATAATACGTGTATTGAGTTATCTTGATGTAGGTTATTCAAGATCAGCAAAGTCATGAGCCTCCTAACCTCATCTCCCCAACCTATGTTTTACTTTATTTACGACCTAACGACGAGGTTAGAAAAGTAATTTAATAATTTAGAAAACACATTAATGGATACTGTACGGTATCTTTCCAGATATTGTTTTTAGATACTTCCTTTTATATTGGTTCACTTAGGCTACTACTTTTGAGCCAAAAAAACTGATGAACTCATATTCGATAACTATTATGTTATCCAAGTAAATGGGTCAAATTATAGTATTTTCTTTTTTTTCACCCAATCTACGAATACCAAAACAAGATATTTGACTAAGCAGTTTCTTGTTTCACAGAGCCTTCTTAGCGTTAAGATCATCGTTAGAACCTTCTTACGATGTATATTTAATAGCCGAGGTGTTTCGTTAGTAACGTGGCTCTTGAAAACAGCATATCTACGAGTGATCCAGATACTTTTTTGCACTTCCGGGTCAGTTTATTTCCAGATCTCCGTTAAACATAGAATCAATATGTTTAGGCTATCTGTCTGACTGTGACTGCCGATAACTGCAGAACGAAGTCGACCAAAAATACGAAGTTGCCAAAATATTTGCAATTGTTACAAACAAGTGAAGGATAAAACCGAGATGACTGCATTGAAAGATACATAGGCTACATGGGCCTATGTAGGCTATTTAAATCATATTGAAATCTATTTCACGTTCAGTCAATTGAGTTATATTTTGCAACTAGGTCATTTTTGTCTCAATGTGTTTCATGATGTGTGTTTGCAGCCATAGGTGGCAATTTCTCTCTAGGTGCTGATCCGTCGTCAGTATTATTGTGGAATAATTCTTATGTTAAGGTGAGAGAAAGCTGATCTGAGAGCAGCGCTGCTTTTCTTTGGATTATATCAGTATCGACGCACTTAGCGAACATTCTCTCTTTGTGCTTGTTTGGGAAACAACAAACTGTTATAAAGTTGGCTCGTAAATAAGGATGCATCTGGTAGGATCATCGTAATGCTTAAATTACATCGCACCTGGGAAACGAGGCCCATCCCCGTACATCTCAATGTGTAAGTGTCTTGAACATGTTAAACCTTACGTTTAAAAACGAGTCATTTGTGTTTCAACTTCTTATCTATGCAATACTCCAATTTCAACAAAAAATGGAATACGTTCTAGTTGGCACGTATCTCGTAGGTGGGTCTGGGGTGTGCCATGCGGCTTGTTTAATATAAAAGCGTTCGTTTGTAACAGCTCATCGCTGAACTTTTTTTCAGTATCCTCTCTAAAGACAACAATAATGAGTCAGTCTCACCGCTAAGGACAAGGCATTGGTCAGGGCCTTCTGGGCCAAGTTGTCCGGCAAGGCTGAGGACGTCGGATGCGATGCTCTTTCTAGGTAAAGGAATTATCCAACTGCTATATTGTTGTTTTAGAATATACAATTTGGTGTTAGCTAGCCTTAAATCTTGACATGTATTTTTCCTCCCGTGCAGAATGCTGGTGGTGTACCCCCAGACCAAGACATACTTCTCCCACTGGCCGGACCTGAGCCCCGGTTCTTCCCCGGTCAGGAAGCATGGTAAGACTATCATGGGAGGCGTTGGTGAAGCCGTGGCCAAGATCAACGACCTCACCACAGGTCTCCTCAACCTCAGCGAGCTGCACGCCTTCCAGCTGCGTATAGATCCAGCCAACTTCAAGGTGAGGACAGTATAATATTTATTTACATTTCAGTAGGCTACGTTTTACAGTAAAAGAGACAACGTAGGCTAACATACCCTACATTAAAGATGCATACGAACTCATTTACATTTAAGTCATTTAGCAGACGCTCTTATCCAGAGCGACTTACATTTCCATTTATTTCCTCTTGTAGATCCTGTCCCATAACATATTGGTGATGCTGGCCATTTTGTTCCCCGCTGACTTCACTCCAGAGGTTCGTGGACAAGTTCCTGGCCACCCTGGCCCTGGCTCTGGCCGAAAAGTACAGATAAACTGTGGGGCATCATCAGACCAGACATATGGCAGCATGTGCTAAATGCTCTGTCTTGTTCTAAATTATGAATAAATGTTCCAACGCACATAACCACGTTATCTGGTCTTTACTTTGCTTTTTAATGAGTCGTGTTGTGGCGTCTGGACTTGATATGATGAAATACGTTCCTATTTTTAAGGCTGAAATAACTATTTCTCAAAATCTTGACGAAATGCAAAAACGTATTCATAAAGAAAACTGAGACAATGCAAAACATTGCCGCATGTCCATGAGCAGTCCTCTAAGAAGTTTGCAGTAAAGGTTTCGTAAGTAGTCTAAAAATATAAAAGGGAACTCAAAGTACAAATATAAAAGGGAACTCAAAGTACAAATACCGACAGTAGCCTATAGATGAATCAAATAGCCCTCCTCGAACTTGCTATTGAAAATCAAGGTTGAACAAACAATTTGACATACAAACAAATCAAATCAAATGTTATTTGTCACATAAACATGTTTAGCAGATGTTATTTCGGGTGTAGCGAAACGCTTCTAAACAACATCGGGAAAGGATTTGATAGATTACCAATATATTATTTGTAAACATTATGGATAGATTATAATCAGATATTATCTATAAAACTAAAATGTAAAACATAACCTAATGATTTTGATTGGCTGATCATGCTATATTTGTAACATATTATTAATTTATTTTTATTAACCAATGTGGTTCAGTTTCCATAAAATGTCAACAGTTAAATGTCAAATGTTACACTTTAAAATGAAATGCACAGTATATCTTGTTAAATTTCTTAGAAATATTGGTTGATTAATTAATTGATTCATCAGTCTACTATTAATGAGAAGTTAGCAGTAAAAGTTTAAAAAGTAAAATAAAAAAAATCGAGAAGGGGAACAAAGTTGAAATAGTAGCTTATAGATTAATCAAATGGCTTGCTTAGAACTTGCTACTAATAAACAATATTGAACAAACTATTTGACATAGGACCACATAAACAAAAACAATTTGACATACAAAAATAATATATCTTAGATAATTTGGCTAATTAAGGACTCATATATATATAAACTATATATATATATATAGTAGACTGATATATATATAATGAATTGATTGATATTATTTATTAATTACATTTCCTATACACATAAAACTGTCCTAAACACATTTCCTATACACATAAAACTGTCCTAAACACATTTCCTATACACATAAAAACGTATACAGTATAACCTAGTGGTTTTGCTGATCATGCTGTAATTGTAACATATTGTTAATGCATTTTTATAAACCAATGGGGTTTAGTTTTCATAAAATGTGAAAAGTTACATGTTGCATTTATACATGATGTAAAATGAAATACACATACAGTATATCTTGTTGAATTTCTTAAGATTATTGGTTGATTAATTCATTGATTTAATAATCTGTAATCTAATGACTTTCATAGATTCCTATCTGAACACTTTATGTAAGGTTATCATGGTTCCACAGCTGGCCATGACAGGAGGTGCCTCTGACAAATGTATTTTGTACTTTATAGGGTTCTATTGACCAATTGATGTATTATTATTCATACATGAAAATGTATGTCATTTTGATCTGGTTAAACTCTCGACCATTCAACAATTCCTTGCCACACTAAGACATCAACCAAACATTGAATAACAGATCTGTTATGAAAAGTTCTGTTGAACCTTTATGAATGACGATTGTGTGTAATTAAACAGGAATTTATCATTGCAGCTCTGCTCTTATTTGACTCAATGTATCAATGCTGCATCTCTGGACACACGTTTGTCTTCATTATATGGTTCGCTCACGCACAGCTAATGTAACATGTCAGTGTTGTTAATTGCAAAACAAATATTTGTTGTTATTTGCCAAATATTTGTATATATTGCACATTATCCATATCTGGTTAACAAGGTTTTTGCGATATTCACAGCCACAGCCTATCATATTACCATATTAGGCCTATTTGTCTTCTATATGTGCCACCGTATTGATGTTCATGCAAGAAAAAAAAGGCACAGATAAAAAATATTATTTTGCTGATTTTATTTGCTTTAGTAGAAGGAACCTCTAAACAAATGATCAGCGCTTGTTGGTCCTCTGATGGTCGTCCGTCTCTGAGTGGAGGGGCTCTAGTGGTACTGTCTGCCCAGGGAGCTCACCACGACGGCCAGGAACTTCTGGAAAGCGCCCTGGACATCAGCGGTGAAGGCAGCACCCATTCTCGCAGCAACAACAATAGTAAGGCAGTCAGCCAGCAGCTGCAAAAGAAAGGAGCCATGGACATGTAAGAAAACGCATTCTGCCACACCATAGATAGGCAGTACCTTGTGTGAAGTAGAACATTTCAATTTACCCGGAAGTTGTCTGGATCCACGTGTAGTTTCTCGGAGTGCAGCACGCTCAGCTCTGCGTAGGTGGCCTTGATGTCATCCATGTTCTTGACAGCCCGGTCCAGTCCGTGCAGGACGGTCTTTCCGTGAGCAGCGACCATTGGGTTTCCCTGGATGGCAGCGGCGTTGTACAGGTTTCCAAAGTTACCGAAATACCTCTGGGTCCAGGGGTACACAACCAGACACCTGTAGAAATAATAAACAGTTAAGAATTACACAAACGTGATATCAGCATACACACATATCTTACGGAAATCAATTAATGTGTCATTTGGAGATGTCAATTACGCGTAAATTACACGCATGTCTCAAATACGACTTCGTCTTTAAAATCATAATAACAAGCGCATAATAATATAATAACAATATAATAACATGACTAATTCCAATAATTTGTAGACCACAGTTTTAAACGCACTACCTGGAAAGAGCCGCGGGCCCTACGTCATCGTAGTCCATCTTCTCGAAGACGCTCTGAATGGTGCCGCGCTCAAAGTCTGTCCACTGAACCATGTTGCTGGCTGTTGAAGTTTCTTTCACAGAGGCTAACGAATCATATACACTTGGTCTTCGTTTGAGCAGCGTTTTTAAAAGGATCGGAACGCTCCTCCCTAAATACAGCGATGGGTGGGGTCATGGTAGGAGGCTGTATAAGCCAAAAGTCACAGATTTTACTGAGATAATAATGTGAAGGTTTACTGTTTACCATATATGTTTTAAAGCAATTTGACAATAATACATTGTCCTAAAATCCATTACGAAATCATTAATTTAAGTATTAGGTTACATACCAATTATTACATTAACATTATTAGAAATATTAACAAAAATAACCCCAAAATAGTGGGGAAATATACAATTCTCAACACATGCAAATACATGTGTAATATGCCTAATATCTGAAGGTTTAGGCCTATTGCACATTAATTACACTTGTTGGGGATTCAATTACTTTGTCTGAGAAACATTTTTCAACTATCTCTGTGTATGCCTATAGTCAGATATTAGTAAGATATAACTACGATATTAATATATTACTAAGATATATTAAATAGCCTACTAAGATATTACATCATTTTTATCCTTGTAATACATTTCTAAACAAATGAATTGATATTTCACCTCTATGTTCATTCTGTGCTAGTAAGGGCGAACCCATTGAATATTTATTTTTATAGTTACACTATTCCAATCTATTTTGGTGTAATGCATCTCTACTGTCAACTTTTCCATATTTCTGAATACAGGCTTCTATTTCTTACTTATGATACAGGCAATTTAGCGATTGACAATACAATTAGACTTTTCTCTTTATTGGGTAAATACCATAAAGCCAGAGTGATAAATTAATTAATTAATTAATTATTTTGTACTGAAATAAAATATGGAAATGACTGACTCCCTTGTGAAAACTACCAGCATTAAAAACCTCTCAACACATCTCTAATACTAAATAACTTCGTAGACTTCAATGACTGTCATAATCATGTATTTTTTTATTTGTTTTATCCATCTCTACCCTGTGTGTTTTATGTTTGATATTGTGTGCTGCTCAGAAGGTGCTAACAATGTCTTTGTAAGTCGTGTATGGAGGATTGTACCAACTTGTGTTTTTGTCGAGTAAAATAAGCAAAGAAATGTAATAACTTGTGAAGGGTTGTGCCTATTGAACATTAACAAAAGGCATGTTGTATCTTGTTAATCTCGGAGGTGGGTCTGCATTGGGTGGGGCTCGCGGCTAATATAAAAAGCCTCCGTTTGTAAGAGCTCATCACTGAACTTCTACTCCAGCATCGTCTTTAACGACAACCATGAGTCTCACCGCTAAGGACAAGAAAATGGTCAAGGCCTTTTGGGCCAAGGTGGCCGGCAAGGCTGAGGACATCGGCTGCGATGCTCTGTCTAGGTAATGGCTGTCGTGCTGCTAATCTTATAGCTGTTTTTGACGTAAAAATGTAGACTGTTTGGTGTTAGCGTTCCATCTTTCTTGACATGTTTTTTTCTTCCGGTGCAGGACGCTGGTTGTGTACCCCCAGACCAAGACCTACTTCTCCCACTGGAAGGACCTGAGCCCCGGCTCTGCCCCAGTCAGGAAGCACGGTGGGATCATCATGGGAGGCATCAGTTTAGCCGTGGCCAGCATCGACGACATCAACGCAGGTCTCCTCGCCCTCAGCGAGCTGCATGCTTTCAAGCTGCGTGTCGATCCCGCTAACTTCAAGGTCAGGACATTCACAGCATTATTTATAATCATTTGTTTACCGTTGACACCAAATGAAAATGTATAGTTAAAATGCATTTAAAATATATCGGGTACTCTTTACAGTAAAATGGACAACATAGCTTATTAAATAAAATAGCCTATAAAACATGTAGTGTACTAATGTTCATTTCTTTCGTCCTGTAGATCCTGTCCCACAACATCTTGGTGGTGCTGGCTATCTTGTTCCCCAATGATTTCACCCCCGAAGCTCATGTGTCCATGGACAAGTTCCTGGCCGCGGTGGGCCGGGCTCTGTCTGAGAAGTACCGATAAGATGTGGACAGAAGGCATCAGACCAGACAGATTGCAGCATTGATCAGCACTGTGCTCAGCTCTGTACTGTTCTAAAATATAATTAAATGTTCAAACGCGCATAATTACGTTTTTTGGTCTTTGCTTTGGGTTTTAATGAGTTGTTTTGTAGAGCACAAGACCTGATATGATTAAAAAAGTTGCTGTTTGCAAGTCTGAAAGACATCGAAAGGCAAAAGGTATTCATAAAGAAAATGGAGACTATATGCAAAACATTTCCACAAAAAGCGGTCCTTAGAGAAGTCAGCAGTCAATGTTTAAAACGTTTTTTAAAAACTAAATCAGAGAAGGGGAACAAAGTTGAAATAGTAGCCTAATAGATCAATCAAATGGCTTGCTTAGAACTTGCTATTGATAAACAAGATTGAACAAACTATTTGACATAGGACCAAATAAACAAAATGGAAAAAACGATTTGATATAACAAAGTAATATATATTAGATAATTAGGCTAATTAAGGAATATGTAAATATCATGAATGGATTGATAGTATTTATTAATACAATTTCCTAATCTCAAAGTTGTCAAGGACAGGAGGTGCCTCTGATAAATGTATTTTGTATTTTATAGGGTTCTTTTGACAAACTGATTTATTGTTATTAATAAATAAAAATGTATCTCATGTTGATCTGGTTAAAGATAGAATCGTTCATTGAAACAATAACAAAGTATTCATGGTCTGTTTTGGTAAAAATCTGAGGGATGGGCATGGAAATATGTGACCACTCTCAAAATCGTAGACAGAGCTATGGATGCAAGGACTGACTATCCATGATATCAACATTATAGTTGTAACCATGTTTTGAGGCGATACAGTGTCTGTTTACATTTAATTTGTTTGCAAACAGAGTAAAAGAATAAAACAAGCTTATATTTTGGGTTCTGATGGGGTACGACAGTTGAACTGAGCTCATGAGGCATTTACAAGTTATATTCTTTAAGAATCAATGGGTATATATAATTAATTCCCAAAATCGATGTACAGTTGAAGTCGGAAGTTTACATACACCTTAGACAAATACATTTAAACTCAGTTTTTCACAATTCCTGACATTTAATCCAAGTAAAAATTCCGTTTTAGGTCAGTTAGGATCACTACTTAATTTTAAGAATGTTTAATGTCAGAATAATTGTAGAGAGAATTATTTATTTCAGCTTTTATTTATTTCATCACATTCCCAGTGGGTCAGAAGTTTACATACACTCAATTAGTATTTGGTAGCATTGCCTTTAAATTTTTTAACTTGGGTCAAACGTTTTGGGTAGCCTTCCACAAGCTTCCCACAATAAGTTGGGTGAATTTTGGCCCATTCCTCCTGACAGAGCTGGTGTAACTGAGTCAGGTTTATAGGCCTCCTTGCCTGCACATGCTTTTTCAGTTCTGCCCACAAATTTTCTATAAGATTGAGGTCAGGGCTTTGTGATGGCCTCTCCAATACCTTGACTTTGTTGTCCTTAAGCCATTTTGCCACAACTTTGGAAGTATGCTTGGGGTCATTGTCAATTTGGAAGACCCATTTGTGACCAAGCTTTAACTTCCTGACTGATGTCTTGAGATGTTGCTTCAATATATCCACATAATGTTCCTTCCTCATGATGCCATCTATTTTATGAAGTGCACCAGTCCCTCCTGCAGCAAAGCACCCCCACAACATGATGCTGCCACCCCCGTCCTTCACGGTTGGGATGGTGTTCTTCGGCTTGCAAGCATCCCCCTTTTTCCTCCAAACATAACGATGGTCATTATGGCCAAACAGTTCTATTTTTGTTTCATCAGACCAGAGGACATTTCTCCCAAAAGTACAATCTTTGTCTCCATGTGCAGTTGCACACTGTAGTCTGGCTTTTTTATGGCGGTTTTGGAGCAGTGGCTTCTTCCTTCCTGAGCAGCCTTTCAGGTTATGTCGATATAGGACTCGTTTTACTGTGGATATAGATACTTTTGTACCTGTTTCCTCCAGCATCTTCACAAGGTCCTTTGCTGTTGTTCTTGGATTGATTTTCACTTTTCGCACCAATGTACGTTCATCTCTAGGAGACAGAATGCGTCTCCTTCCTGAGCGGTATGACGGCTGCATGGTCCCATGGTGTTTATACTTGCGTACTATTGTTTGTACAGATGAACGTGGTACATTCAGGTATTTGGAAATTGCTCCCAAGGATGAACCAGACTTGTGGAGGTCTACAATTTTATTTCTGAGGTCTTGGCTGATTTCTTTCGATTTTCCCATGATGTCAAGTAAGGAGGCACTAAGTTTGAAGGTAGGCCTTGAAATACATCCACAGGTACACCTCCTATTGACTCAAATTATGTCAATTAGCCTATCAGAAGCTTCTAAAGCCATGACATAATTTTCCGGAATTTTCCAAGCTGTTTAAAGACACAGTCAACTTAGTGTATGTGAACTTCTGACCCACTGGAATTGTGATACAGTGAATTATACGTGAACTAATCTGTCTGTAAACAATTGTTGGAAAAATTACTCTTGTCATGCACAAAGTAGATGTCCTAACCGACTTGCCAAAACTATAGTTTGTTAACAAGATAATTGTGGAGTGGTTGAAAAACGAGTTTTAATGACTCCAACATAAGTGTATGTAAACTTCCGACTTCAACAGCAGCAACTAGGGAGTCTAGGTTTAAACTCTCGATCACTCAACAATTTCTTGCCACACTAATACACGAACCTAACAAACCTAACATTGAATACCAGATCTGTTATGAAAAGTTCACTTGAACTTTTATGAATAAAATGATTGTGTGTTTAATCAGGAATTAATCATTGCAGTCCTGATGTCATTTAAACGCATTGTATCAATTCTGCACCATTAAACACAAGGTAGTATTTATTAGTTGCATTGGTTAGTTCACGCACAGCTAATGTAACATGTCAGTGTGGTTAATTGGAAAATATTTGAGTTATTTGCTAAATATTTGTATATATTGCACATTATCAATATCTGATTAACAAGGTGGA
Source organism: Salvelinus alpinus (assembly GCF_045679555.1). Taxonomy (NCBI): domain Eukaryota; kingdom Metazoa; phylum Chordata; class Actinopteri; order Salmoniformes; family Salmonidae; genus Salvelinus; species Salvelinus alpinus. The sequence goes on from NC_092086.1 coordinate 45,467,180, forward strand.
AATATTTACACACTTAGTTCATAATGCACATGTGCCACCATATTGATGTTCATGCAAGAAAAAAAAGGCACAGATAAAAAATATTCATTTGCGGAAGATTTTATTTGCTTTAGTAGAAGGAACAACATGTGCCTCTAAACAAATGATCAGCGCTTGTTGGTACTCTGGTGGTCGTCCGTCTCTGAGTGGAGGGGCTCTAGTGGTACTGTCTGCCCAGGGAGCTCACCACGACGGCCAGGTACTTCTGGAAAGCGCCCTGGACATCAGCGGTGAAGTCAGCACCCATTCTCGCAGCAACAACAATAGTAAGGCAGTCAGCCAGCAGCTGCAAAAGAAAGGAGCCATGGACATGTAAGAAAACACATTCTGCCACACTACTTTAATAGATAGGCAAATATAATGTGACCTTGTGAATTAGAAAAGGATAACTCATTTACCCGGAAGTTGTCTGGATCCACGTGTAGTTTCTCGGAGTGCAGCACGCTCAGCTCCGCGTAGGTGGCCTTGATGTCATCCAGGTTCTTGACAGCCCGGTCCAGTCCGCGCAGGACGGTCTTTCCGTGAGCAGCGACCATTGGGTTTCCCTGGATGGCAGTGGCTGTCAAGCCCTGACCTTAGAGACCCTTTTATGTCTCTATTTTGGTTTGGTCAGGGCGTGAGTTGGGGTGGGTATTCTATGTTCTATGTTTTCTATTTCTTTGTGTTTGGCTGGGTGTGGTTCTCAATCAGAGGCAGCTGTCTATCGATGTCTCTGATTGAGAACCATACTTAGGTAGCCCTTTTTTCCACCTGTCTTTGTGGGAAGTTGACTTTGTTTAGGGCACATAGCCTTTCAGCTTCACGGTTTGTTTTTGTAGTGTTTATTGTTTTGTTCTGCGTCATTTTGATTAATAAAATAAAATGTACGCTCACCACGCTGCACCTTGGTCCTCTTCTTCAGACGTCCGTGACAGAACTTACCACCAACAACGGACCAAGCAGCGTGTTAAGGAGGAGCAGCGTGTCCAGGATTCATGGACTTGGGAGGAGATCCTGGACGGTAAGGGACCCTGGAGAAATGCTGGGGAGTATCACCGTCCACGGGAGGAACTGGAGGCAGCAAGAGCAGAGCGGCAGCTTTACGAAGGGACTCGGCAGGCAAGGAAGCCCGAGAGGCAGCTCCAAAAAAAAATTTTTTTTGTGGGGGGAACACGGGGAGTGTGGCTGAGTCAGGTTGGAGACCTGAGCCAACTCCCCGTGCTTACCGTGGCGAGCGTCGTACTGGTCAGGCACCGTGATATGCGGTGGAGCGCACGGTGTCTCCAGTGCGCGTGCATAGCCCGGTGCGCTACATTCCAGCTCCCCGCATCTGCCAGGCTAGGGTGAGCATCCAGCCAGGAAGGGTTGTGCCAGCCCTGCTCTCCAGACCTCCAGTGCGTCTCCTCGGCCCAGGATATCCTGAGCCGGCTCTGCACACTGTGTCTCCGGTGCGTCTGCACAGCCCAGTGCGTCCTGTGCCTGCGCCCAGCATCTGCAGGGCGAAAATAACCATCCAGCCAGGACGAGTTGTGCAAGCTCCTAGCTCGAGACCTCCATTGCACCTCCACGGCCCAGTGTATCCGGTGCCTCTGCCAAGGACAAAGCCTCCTGTATGTCTCTCCAGCCTGGTGAGTCCTGTGCCTGCACCTAGAAATAATCCTCCTGTATGTCTCCCCAGCCTGGTGAGCCCTGTGGCAGCTCAAAGTACCAGACTGCCCATATGTCTCCTCCCTCCAGTGATGTTCCATGGCACGAAGCCTCCAGTGATGATCCATGGCACGAAGCCTCCAGTGATGATCCATGGCAAAAAGCCTCCAGTGATGATCCAGGGCACGAAGCCTCCAGTGATGATCCAGGGCAAAAAGCCTCCAGTGATGATCCATGGCACGAAGCATCCAGTGATGATCCATGGCAAGAAGCCTCCAGTGATGATCCATGGCACGAAGCCTCCGGTGATGATCCATGGCACGAAGCCTCCAGTGATGATCCATGGCACAAAGCCTCCAGTGATGATCCATGGCACGAAGCCTCCAGTGATGATCCATGGCAAGAAGCCTCCAGTGATGATCCATGGCACGAAGCCTCCAGTGAGGAGTCATGGCACGAAACCTCCAATGAAGGCCTCCAGTCCGGAGCCTCCAGCGAAGGTCCCCAGTCCGATGCCTCCAGCGAAGGTCTCCAGTCCGGAGCCTCCAGCGACGTTCTCCAGTCCGGAGCCTCCAGCGACATTCTCCAGTCCGGAGCCTCCAGCGACGGCCTCCAATCCGGAGCCTCCAGCGACGTTCTCCAGTCCGGAGCCTCCAGCGATGGCCTCCAGTCCGGAGCCTCCAGCGACGTTCTCCAGTCCGGAGCCTCCAGCGACGTTCTCCAGTCCGGAGCCTCCAGCGACGGCCTCCAGTCCGGAACCTCCAGCGACGGCCTCCAGTCCGGAGTCTTCAGCGACGGCCTCCAGTCCGGGGCCCGCAGCGAGGGTGCACAGTCAGGGGCCCACTACGAGGGTCCCCAGTCCGGGGTCGTCGACGAGGGTCCCCGCACCAGAGGTGCCAACAAAGTGGGGTGAGCCAGTGGTGGAGCGGGGTCTGCGTCCCGCACCTGAGCCACCACCGCGGATAGATGCCCACCCAGACCCTCCCCTATAGGTTTAGGTTTTGCGGTCGGAGTCCGCACCTTTGGGGGGGGGGGTACTGTCACGCCCTGGCCTTAGAGATCCTTTTTATGTCTCTATTTTGGTTTGGTCAGGGCGTGAGTTGGGGTGGGTATTCTATGTTCTATGTTTTCTATTTCTTTGTGTTTGGCCGGGTGTGGTTCTCAATCAGAGGCAGCTGTCTATTGTTGTCTCTGATTGAGAACCATACTTAGGTAGCCCTTTTTTCCACCTGTCTTTGTGGGAAGTTGACTTTGTTTAGGGCACATAGCCTTTCAGCTTCACGGTTTGTTTTTGTAGTGTTTATTGTTTTGTTCTGCATCATTTTGATTAATAAAAGAAAATGTACGCTCACTACGCTGCACCTTGGTCCTCTCCTTTCAACAGCCGTGACAGTGGCGTTGTACAGGTTTCCGAAGTTACCGAAATACCTCTGGGTCCAAGGGTACATGACCAGACACCTGTAGAAATAATAAACAGCCAAGAATTACACAAATGTGATATATGCATAAACTTAACGCACAGAAATAAATGATTTTGTGGTTTGGAGATGTCCATTGCGGTAAATTACGCGCAAATGCCAAATAATTACCCGTCTTGAACAGCGTTAACAACATGACTAATTCCAATAATTTGTAGGCAACAGTGTTTAAGGCACCATAACGCTGACATCAAATAGGGTATAAAAGGTAGCCTACCTGGAAAGAGCCGCGGGGCCCACGTCATCTTAGTCCATTTTAGAGAAGATGCTTTGGATTGTGGCGCGCTCAAAGTCTGTCCACTCAACCATGTTGCTGGCTATGAGGTTGCTTTGACAGGGTTCTTAATGGAGGTTAAGGAATCCTATGCACTTATGCTTTGTTTGAGCAGCGTTTTTTAAGTACACTCCTCCCTAAAGACAGCGATGGGTGGGGTCATGTTAGTAGGCTGTAAAGTCAAGCGTTACAGATTTTACTGAGATAATATAATGTGAATGGAAAGGTTTACTTTTGACCAAATGATTGGCACCCATTTTTCTTACTTACTCTGCATTGTTGGGAAAGGGCTCGTAAGTAAGCATTTCTCGGTAGTTAACACCTGTTGTATTCTGCACAATAATGATCCTCAATAGCCAATATGACACGTTTCATGTTTCTCATATGCCTAATGAGTTCCATATTAGTACAGTTGTAATATGGTCAAAAATGTGTACAATACAGCCACGCATCAAGGCGAAATTAGGTCTTCCTATTACAAATCTAGTAGCGCCCTCTGCTGTTACTATCTGGCACTTTGTGGCGCATTCTTTTTATTGGAAGAAATTCCTGGATAATTTCCCCCCTCAATCAAATCTCCAGCAGAGGGCACTCTCAACCTTTCATATAAGAGACACCTAAGCATACCTTGGAGTTATCAAAGAGGCACACTCATAGATATAGATAGAGGACTCATTTTTATATCTGTGCCATTTTAGCGTCTGTGACAGCAGCGCCATTGAGGCTACAGCCCATAGGAATCCCCACCCAGTTGACTACTTTGACTAGGCCTACTTTAAAATGGCAGAAGCATGGTGGAAGCCCTCAATGGCTCTGCCCATGCTAACACGTCCTTTTGGCCACTAGAGGCCTCTATCATTCTCCATGGGCACACCAGAAAACTCAGAGAAAGTACAGTATGAGAGCTCACGTTCATGTCGTGGAGCTTCGGTAGGCCGGATATGGAACAGAGGATCAAACCAAACCAGTGTGGTCCATAGAGGTACTGCGGGGATCCGCAGACATATCTCCAAATGAGTATTTCTAACAACAGATTAAACTAATTTTGGCCAAGGGATCCGTGGAATAAGTTTAGAGTGTGTAATACAATACAATACAATACAATACAATGTAATATTATTCATCTACAATGTATGTTCTTAATTAAGGGAAACTACATAATAATGAGTGATGAGAGGGTGTGTCAGAAATAATTATGCGCTATAGCTGTATTTATTTCATTTTTGCACCTGGGAGAGTTCAACCAATGATGTCATTGGTTGATTGAGCCTGCTGTCTGATCTAAAAATGAATGGAGTCGTGTTTTGTAGCAATTGTTGTGGCCTTTGTGTTCAGCTGATTGCAGATCACACAATCACTCTAGTATTTATGGTTGTCCTTGTTCAATAGAGCCGTCGGACTTGTCTCAAAGATGTTCATATGCACAAGTTGCAATCAAGTGAAGGATCAATTCATCACACAGGCTACCAGCAGCATGGTTACCTAGACTATTGAACAAAAACCAGCACTTCAACATTTAAAAAAGAAGGACATGAAAAGTGTTTTGTAAATACAATAAATTAACCTCAAGTTATCATATTGAAATCTATGGGATGTAATTTTCCATTGGGTTATTGTTATTAGTCATGTGGACTTGGAATGAATTGCTCTAATATTGCTCAAAAGTTTGGACACACCTACTCATTCAAGGATTTTTGTTATTTTTACTATTTTCTACATTATAAGATAATAGTGAAGACATCAAAACTACGAAATAACACATATGGAATCAATTACAATTAGTGTATACAATTGAGTTCAGGCACATGCCCATTCATCAGATGGACACACTTCCTCTCCCAGACCCTCACATGCATGTGTGTTTGAGCACACACACACACACACACACATGTACACGTACACGCACGCACGCACGCACGCACGCACGCACGCACGCACGCACGCACGCACACACACACACACACACACACACACACACACACACACACACACACACACACACACACACACACACACACACACACACACACACACACACACACACACACACACACACACACACACACACACACACACACCTCACTCCCCATCTTGGCTTCCATGGCAACCGACACCGGGAACTTTTCCCCAATATAACCTTTCCCCCATGGGAACCACACCTGTTGGTATTCTCACAAACAATCGCAACATTGTTTCAATAATATATAGAACTTTTCTAGCAGCTCTGGTATATAAAGCTTTTTTGAGGCCTTGCTCACAATTCATTCTTTGCCAGCACAATGACCAAACAATATACTGTATGTGAGGCTCTTGATAATATCTTTGATCATGACACTGGTGAGGAGGAGAGAGGCCAGGAAACTGACAGTGAAGTAGTCAGATTGCCAGGACACCTGGCTACGTGGGACACGTAAGCGTAAGTAAAATGACATAGGGTCAGTGCCGATTTTAGCATGTAACTCTTGGTGGGGCAAAAGAGAAGTGGGATGCAAGCAAAGCCACTACACAACATAACACTAAACAATACATTAATTGCACTATAACGGTGACAAACTGTTAGGGCCTACATAAAGCTGTCCCAACAGCAATCCCAACATCTTAATCATGCTACACCTGGCTATCAGCGGAGCCTTGTCTGCCAGCGAAACAGTTCAATCAGCCTCATTTACTGCCTTAAAAAAACATAGCTGATATGAGTGACTTGTTTAATAAACAAATGTGTTTTTTAATGACAATTGAAATGTACAAACTATGGCATAATGGGTTGAGAAGCGGATAAGAGGCAATCCGTGATTTCGATTAAGACATTAATGAGCGAGCTAGGATGGACGTAGTCAATATAAATATTTGTTTAGCAATTTTGAAATGTACAGAGACAGAATTCAGAACATGGGCCGTTCTTACAGTGTTCTCCCTGTACAACAAGTCAGAACCATAGGATAAATAAAGGGGGCATATAAGCAGACAATGAAAGCTCTTACAATATTCGATGATTACATTGTTCTAAAACAGGTTATAGGCTACATGTGCACCAGCAAGTCAGAACAGTAGGCAAAATTAAGAGGGGTACATAGACCAAATTATTTGGGTGATGCACATGGGCTACTAACATCTTACTACACAACGTACCTTAGTATTACTTTCTTAGCTACAGTATACATATCTCCCTGGCATATTAAATAATTTATGCAGCAGCATACAATTCATTTTTGGACTCACCTTGTTGTGCTATGCTCACTTGAACAGGAAGGTGGCGCGGCAGTCCTTTGTGGGCAAATTTTGTCATCAAAGTCTGTCATTCTCTGGATTTATGGTGCTTTCAAAACAACTGGGAACTCGGATAAAAACAAGGTTGAATCATGATGACTTCATTGATCTTCAGGTTGTAGCTCTAGAAAGAGGCCGGATTTACAATTCCAAGTTGGATGACAGTTCAAAACTCATTTTCCCAGTAGGAGCTTGTTTATTCCAGACTACCCGGTTGTCTTGAACTCATTGAAATCAAGTTTTCGCAGTTCCGAATTAACAGTTGTTTTGAGCGCGGCACAAATCATGCTTCATTGACAGCATGGCCAATGTTGAATGTTTATAATTTTAAACTTAGAAAAGAGCCCCTTAATCCCAGATTTGGGACCACTCAGCCACTCCACTGAATAGCAGGCTAGTGATTGCTTTGCAATGCTTGCAGTTAGCCACTGTCACCGATTCCTTCCAAACCACTGATTGTTGAATTTGCGATTTCCAACTTGTTGTGTAATGTTTAAGTCCAATGGCCATGAGCACTGATTCGTTTTATCTACAATTTCTCTTCATTATTTCTCTTCATATGACAAGGATTAAAAAGGATTTGTTGACTTGATTCATGATGATGACCTCTAGCTAAGACTTTGAAAGTATGATGTTGACATGATCAGTCCAATGAAAGCTACTGTACATATAACTTGATTTGACGTCATTTTATCTGTGGCCAATGAGCTTGAGCCTTCTTGGATGGGCACTTCTAATGTAACTCTACGGCAGCACCCAAGGGGCTAGAATTTTCTAGCTCTACCCTTAGACTTGGTGGAGAAGTAGTGTCCCCATGAGTGACAGAACACTGAGCCAATCACAGCGCAATGCTCCGTATTTTCTGCTGGCTTGCCCCACCACCACAGAAACCACTGAGCTAGGCTGAAACACCTGCATTTTGAAGCTGCCTTACTCAAGAAAACAAAAAAGAGACCATGTTTGTATGCAGCTTTATTAACTCAATTATATATATTTTTTTTTACATTGTTTGCAAACTGATATGTTACACGTATTAATGCCAAAATAAGACAAAACAGGCAAGCCCAAAAATATATATATACGCTACCGGTCAAAAGTTTAAGAAAACACCTACTCATTCAATGATTTTTCTTAAATTTTTACTGTTTTCTACATTGTAGAATAATAGTGAAGACATCAAAACTATGAAATAACACATATGGAATCATGTAGTAACCAAAAAAGTGTTATACAAATCCAAATATATTTTATATTTGAGATTTTTCAAATAGCCACTCTTTGCCTTGATGACAGCTTTGCACACTCTTGGCATTCTTTCAACCAGCTTCACCTGGAATGCTTTTCCAACAGTCTTGAAGGAGTTCCCACATTCTGAGCACTCGTTGACTGCCTTTCCTTCACTTTGCGGTCCGACTCATCCCAAACGATCTCAATTTAGTTGAGGTTGGGGGATTGTGGAGGCCGATAGTGTATATCTTTTTGCTAAAAATGTGTGGCGTAAAACAGGTGTGGCTCTACCCCACCTGCCCTGAATGACGGGTCACTACTGCAGTGGGTTCTGAGGTAAATAATGTTAAAGTTACAAAAACTAAGAAAGGATATTCAGTGTCTCATTACAACATATTTAGTAATGCTATGTAACTGTCAATCAAAGTGACTTCAAATCAAATCTAATTGTATTTGTCACATACGCCGAATACAACAGGTGTAGACCTTACAGTGAATGCTTACTTACCAACAATGCAGTTTAAGAAAATACCTAAAAAAAGTAAGAAATAAAAGTAACAAATAATTAAAGAGCAGCAGTAAATAACAAAAGCGAGGCTATATACAGGGGGTACCGGTACAGAGTCAATGTGCGGGGGCACCGGTTCAGGAGTCTTATGCCTTGGGGGTAAAAGCTGTTTAGAAGCCTCTTGGACCTAGACTTGGCGCACCGGTACCGCTTGTCATGCGGTAGCAGAGAGAACAGTCTATGACTAGGGTGTCTGGAGTCTTTGACAATTTTTAGGGCCTTCCTCTGACACTGCCTGGTATAAAGGTACTGGATGGCAGGAAGCTTGGCCCTGGTGATGTACTGGGCCGTACGCATTACCCTCTGTAGTGCCTTGCGGTCGGAGGCCGAGCAGTTGCCGTACCAGGCAGTGATGCAACCCATCAGGGTGCTCTTGATGGTGCAGATGTAGAACCTTTTGAAGATCTGAGGACACATGCCAAATCTTTTCAGTCTCCTGAGGCGGAATAGGTTTTGTCGTGCCCTCTTCACAACTGTCTTGGTGTGCTTGGACCATGTTCGTTTGCTAGTGATGTGGACACCAAGGAACTTGAAGCTCTCAACCTGCTCCCCGAAAGAGAATGGGGGCATGCTCGGTCCTCCTTTTCCTGTAGTCCACAACCATCTCCTTTGTCTTGATCACGTTGAGGGAGAGATTGTTGCCCTTGAACCACACGGTCAGGTCTCTGACCTCCTCCTTATGGGCTGTCTCGTCATTGTTGGTGAGCAGGCCTTCCACCGTTGTGTCATCGGCAAACTTAATGATGGTGTTGGAGTCGTGCCTGGCCGTGCAGTCATGAGTGAACAGGGAGTACAGTAGGGGACTGAGCACGCACCCCTGAGGGGCCCCCGTGTTGAGGATCAGCGTGGCGGATGTGTTGTTACCTACCCTTACACCTGGGGGCGGCTCGTCAGGAAATCCAGGATCCAGTTGCAGCGGTAAGTGTTTAGTCCCAGGGTCCTTAGCTTAGTGATGAGCTTTGAGGGCACTATGGTGTTGAATGCTGAGCTGTAGTCAATGAATAGCATTCTCCCATAGGTGTTCCTTTTGTCCAGTTGTAAAAGGGCAGTGTGGAGTGCAATAGAAATTGCATCATCTGTGGATCCGTTGGTGCGGTATGCAAATTGGAGTGGGTCTAGGGTTTCTGGGATAATGGTGTTGATGTGAGCCATGACCAGCCTTTCAAAGCACTTCATGGCTACAGACGTGAGGGCTATGGGTCGGTAGTCATTTAGGCAGGTTACCTTAGTGTTCTTGGGCACAGGGACTATGGTGGTCTGCTTGAAACATGTTGGTATTACAGACTCAGACATGGAGAGGTTGAAAATGTCAGTGAAGACACTTGCCAGTTGGTCAGCGCATGCTCGGAGTATACGTCCTAGTAATCCGTCTGGCCCTGCGGCCTTGTTAATGTTGACCTGTTTAAAGGTCTTACTCACATGCATGTTTCAGTGTTACTTGCGAGCATAGAAGTTATTTAGCTCATCTGGTAGGCTCGTGTCACTAGGCAGCTCTCGGCTGTGCTTCCCTTTGTTGTCTGTAATAGTTTGCAAGCCCTGCCACATCTGACGAGCATCGGAGCCGGTGTAGTACGATTCGATCTTAGTCCTGTATTGACGCTTTGCCTGTTTGATGGTTCGTCGGAGGGCATAGCGGTATTTCTTATAAGCTTCCAGGTTAGAGTCCCGCTCCTTGGAAGCGGCATCTCTACCCTTTATCTCAGTGCGGATGTTGCCTGTAATCCATGGCTTCTGGTTGGGGAATGTACGTACAGTCACTGTGGGGACGACGTCATCGATGCACTTATTGATAAAGCCAGTGACTGATGTGGTGTACTCCTCAATGCCATCGGAGGAATCCCGGAACATATTCCAGTCTGTGCTAGCAAAACAGTCCTGTAGTTTAGCATCTGCTTCATCTAACCACTTTTTTATTGACCGAGTCACTGGTGCTTCCTGCTTTAACTTTTGCTTGTAAGCAGGAATCAGGAGGATATAATTATGGTCAGATTTGCCAAATGGAGGGCGAGGGAGAGCTTTGTATGCTCTCTGTGTGTGGTTTCTTAACAGAAATCAATTTTCTAAATAGGATCAAAAGTACACCCTAAATTTCCTCAAATCTGCTATCAGCTAGCTTGCTATAAATAGATAGCATAGCTGCATTTTACTAAGAAAGATATTACCTCACCAACATAAAAAATCCTAGCTATATTCATATCCATACTAAAAAAGTTTATTTTGCAGTATTTGACTCCGGTGACAATAAAACATTCATTGAAATTGTTAAGCGGTAAGGTCTTTCTGGTTTCATTCTAGAACATGTCCATTAGTGTATGTAGTGTTGAGAAGGTTGAGCTGATAGGCCTATATCAAGTTCATTATATTTTATTTAGGCTATACAATTACATACAGGCTACGTCATATAATTATAATCAGGTATGATGATGATGATAAGGAGAATAAGAAGAATGATAATAATAATGATTATTATACATGATAATTCTTAATGTTCCACAAAAATAAATAAATAAATAATATTTGAATACGTTTAAATTGTATGAATAATTGAAGTTTATCATTAAAATATTGAAATTACTCACATACTCTTTCATTTATCCTTCACAATAAAGAATTAAGTGTCCCACTTTGCCAATCAAGGTGTTCCAATTTGCCAGTATCGACTTAAAAAATGTGGTCTCTTTATTTTTTATGTTGTATAGTGTAGAAGAGTTTGTAAGCTATTTAGAATGGTATCGTGTCAGGGGTTAAGACAATGCGAGGATTCTGTAAGGTGTTCTGCAAAAAACTTTTTCAGAAAATGTCACATTTTGCAAATACTCACACTAATTATATAATTTAGCAAATGTATTTCAATTTCTCTGCATCACTTCCAGGACCCCTTTCTGCAGGGCTCTGTTTTCTTCCATGCGCTGTGCTCTCCCCAAAGCCAAATCAATTAATCAACACTTCTTAATAATTCAATCGATTGTGGTCAGTAACGCCATATGTGGTTATTGTGTACGTAGGCCTACTGTTACAATACTATTTCAAATAATCTATCAGCAAGTGGTCTCAGTAAGTCAATGAAGCCAATAGTGGTTTCAGCTCTATTGTTGTCGAGACGACGTAGGCCTTATGACATTTTAAACAGTAAAAAATATGTCAAATGACTAGCCTGAGAAAAGTGTAAAAATGTGTATTCGCATCAATAGGCTAAGTGACTGAAATGCATCAGAAAAGTATTGGAAAGTTCATGAAAACATCAGGGAAGCTCATCGGGTAGACTATACAGTAGGCCTAACGTGTGTGCGTATAGAAGATCTGCGTTGCTTTCAATTACTAGACTAATGATCATGAGAACATTTCCCAGCCTAATTGTAACCAAATATCCAAACGGAGATCCAGTGAAAACAAACATCTGACATTGATTGATTTCTTGATTTATCAAGTTGAGTTCCTTGTCTCCAAGCAGCGCAGTGGTGCTGTCCAATCAAAACGGTCCTAGAATCATCAGTTGACCACACATACCATCATGAAGCCTATTGTATAAAATAATTCTAGAATGTAGGCTACATACAACGCATCATCCAAACTTCATGATTGCCTATGCCTACACATACTGTAAGTGGCTAAAGGAAAATGTTATATTTTTAAAATATAAAACACTAAATTAGGCCATCATCGCTGTCGATGATAATGATAATTCTTCACGTTGTACAGGTGAAACGTCCATGCTGCATGCATGCCAACCATTTGATCCCGATCAGTTTCATGGGAATATACATTTCGATTGAATGATGTAATTTACATCTTGAATGATGTAAGTAAGGGTGGTTAACCGGTCTAACTAATCACATTTTAGAACAGTAAACACAGCCACCACATTATCTTTTTTTTTTTTTTTTTTTTTACATTTCAGCACAATCATCCTAAATTATCATAAGAAATGACATGGTATTTTTGGTATAGCCTGACATTATCATGCTATTATAGGGGGTTTGTTATGTAGAATACAAATCAATCATGAAGTGATCTTGCGAGACTTATCACCATTTTAAGAAGTGGCAGAGCGTCGCTCCGCTGTGCACCCGCAGCACTACACTCCTGATTACAATGGTTGGATGACTTCGGGGGTTTAGTAACCACAGCTCCATGAACTAAGTGGCGCATTCAGTTGACTACACTTTTTTAAACCATTGCAGCTGCGCAAAAGATTCAGGGCTGACCCAAAATCATAGCGGGCTAAAGCCCTGAAAGCCAGGTCCTGGTGACGTCCATGGCGGACAGTAATGTCTGGCCACACTGGGCCACAACATATTGGTCTCGGGCACATTCATTTAGAACTTTTTAATGTCAAGGTGTATGCAAAGGTGGAGTAAAAATATAAATTTATTGTGAAGTGCATCATTTTTATGAAATGCCCTTGAAATAATGTGAAATAGGCTGTTAACTTTATTTTATACTTGACTTGACAAATCCATTCTACAAGATAATCAAAATGTAGCCTACAATATAAATCACAAGACAATGTAAGACAATTAAAATGACAAACAACAAACAACTCGGTATGAGTTTCAGTTAGGTTTATTGTCAGTGTGCCAATATTGGATGGACATTATTCCTCGGATGACAGCTTGACAGCTGAACTCCGGTTTAGCGGTACTTCTCCGCCAGGGCCAGAGCCAGTTGCTGCAGGAACTTGTCCACGGACAAATGGATCTCGGGGGTGAATTCGGCGGGGAAGTAGGCGGCAATGACCACAATCAGGTTGTGAGCCAGGATCTGCAAAGGAAAGGGAAATAGATTATTTCACCTTCACACAGGTAAAAACTCAGATTGTTTTTGGTGTTTTCCTTGTGTGTCTTTTTCTCTTACCTTGAAGTTGGTGGGGTCCACCCTCAGCTTGGTGGCGTGCAGTTCACTGAGCTTGGTCAAGAAACCAAAGAGATCGTCCAAGTTGCCAACACATTCATCGATCTGATTCATGATGGTGATGCCGTGCTTCTTCACTGGAGCGGAACCGGGGGCCACGGAAGCCCAGTGGGAGAAGTAGGCCTTGGTCTGGGGGTAGACGACAAGCATCCTGTCGTGGACATTAGAAATGAGGTGAGACAAAATTCATCTTAAATAATCATTCGTTCGGGGCCCCGCCCATATCTTCGCCGACATACACTCTTAGAAAAAGGGGTTCCAAAAGGGTTCTTCGGCTGTCCCATAGGAGAACCCTTTATGGTTCCAGTTAGAGCCATTTTTGGTTCCAAGTAGAACCATTTTGTGTTTCAGGTAGAACCCTCTGGGAAAAGGGTTCCACATGGAACCCAAAGGGGTTCTACCTGGAACCAAAAGGGTTCTCTACCTGGAACCAAGAAGGGTTCTTCAAAGGGTTATCTTGTGGGGACAGCTGAACAACCCTTTTAGGTTCCAGATAGCACCTTTTCTTCTAAGAGTCTAGGCTACACATTTATAGCTTCCAAATTGACTGAGGAATTATGTGCTAATAATTTCAACAGCCTACATGTACCTAGTCTATAATTTATCATACATCGTTATGTAATTACCTGGAAAGAGCCTGTTCTCCAATCTCATCGGATTTAGGGAGGATCTTGCCCCAGATGGCCTTCACGTTGGCTTTGTCCTTGGCTGAGAGACTCATAGCTGCGTCTTGTCCGTTTATCCACTTAAATGAGGATGCTAAGAAAAGAAGCTTGTGAGCGTGAAAAACTCAGAGGCTGTTTTTATTGAGGCACAAGAAAAGGCACACCCCGATATAATCTTGGCTCCACCTCTGATTGGGAATTTGTCCAAGACATGATTCATGTTTTTTTTATACGTTATAATTATGCAACCGAGCCAATTCGTGTAATGCCCAACATATGACCTTAGCACATAATACCTTCGTTTGTAAAAATGTTGTCATAACAATGCATGTATTTATTTCATATAGATTGAATAACGAAGGGTTTTTGAAACACTTAATACCTCAATATTTTCTTTACAATTAAAGTTTAGTCGTAAGTAATACGACTCGCAAGGTTTAATATTGCAGCACTCATTGGTGAGTGAGTATAGGCTATGTGATTCTGTAACCTACAAAAGGTTCGACGGAAAAATCGATGGAAAGGTTTTGTTCTGGTAGCAAAACGTACCCTATGCCTATCACAAAGCATTTTAATAACATATAGGGCTACGCGCATTGTATTTCAGTGGGGTTAAACAAAACGCTGCAGTTTCATTGAAGTAAATAGGCTGATATCCACATTGAATAGTCCAGTTAGAACCCATCATGTAATTCCCCTGATGAAGGCAGATAAAACTACTTTTCACCAACTGACATTTAGATTATCATTCAGAAAGACCAGAAATATGGAACTATCAAATGGGTGGGGCCTTCTGAATATTAAGATAAAACAATTTGAGTCATGCTCTTTCTTTAATAGTTTACCCCCAATCTAGGCTTTTTTTATTTTTAAATTAGACCCTAAATAAACACGTACATCAATAATTAGCATTTTATAAACATAATATTACAATTCAATGCCAATATTACAACGATCAATGAAAATAGTATTTAGGGCTAAAGGAACCATTAGAGGTCTATACATTTTACTTTTTGAAATTATGTTCGATTGTATCATTAAGTATGCATGTGTTTATGAAGGCTAACCATGACTTGTTTATTTCATCCGTATTAATTAGAATTTGGCAACGCCTAAATGACCAAGCATTATCTTTAAATGTGGAATGAGGTTGGCACAATGCCGATATGTGCCACACTCGAGGACCTTGCCCCCCCAAGACATTCATCCAATCATGTTCTGTGTTCTGTTCAGGGAGGAGATACTGAACATCAATAAATTGGACGTCCCATGAGACAAAAAGCTCAGGGATCTCTTGTAACATTTTGCAAGTACAAACGGAAATCAACAAACAAACGTCAACATGGTCAACTGGACAGATGCTGAGCGCAGTGCCATCGTAGGCCTGTGGGGAAAGATCAGCGTGGATGAGATCGGACCCCAGGCCCTGGCCAGGTACATTCTTATAATATTTATGTAGAAATCATTAAATAATAACACGATAATAGGCTACCTAGGTTATTTAGCACTAATTGCGTAGTAGGAAATCGCGGTGTTCACCATTGGTGCGATACAGACCATATTGATTGTTAAGTATAATTGTAATGCCTGTTGTATTCATTTTTAGACTTCTGATCGTGTCTCCATGGACTCAGAGACACTTCAGCACCTTCGGCAACCTGTCCACACCCGCTGCCATCATGGGTAACCCCGCCGTGGCCAAGCACGGAAAGACCGTGATGCACGGACTGGACAGAGCTGTGCAGAACCTGGATGACATCAAGAACACCTATACAGCACTGAGTGTGATGCACTCCGAGAAACTGCACGTGGATCCCGACAACTTCAGGGTGAGTACTTAACGTAATACATATAGCCTACTATTTTGTGCTTCATACTATTTTTTTTTTTTAAGGTATGACCAATTTTCCTTCGAGACATTTAGGAGAAAATAGTGTTATGCATTAAATAGCGGTGTGAGCCGATGTAAAGTGTATGACAATATTATTTTACCGTCCACTCTCCACAGCTCCTTGCCGACTGCATCACCGTGTGCGTGGCCGCCAAGCTCGGTCCCACCGTTTTCAGTGCTGATACTCAGGAAGCCTTCCAGAAGTTCCTGGCTGTCGTTGTGTCCGCTCTTGGCAGACAGTACCACTAGAGCATCACTCGACAGCATCAATATGGAAGAGAGATGACACTCCAACTCCAGTCTGTTAGGCTGGAAGCTGTGCCATAGCGACACGCATTGAAAATAATAAAATCAATTTAAAAGCGTTTATCTTTTTGAAGTGTTGTTTTTTATGGAAAACGTTCTCCTGCAATTGTACTGATGGCACATGGTTTCTACACTCTAAAAATTAGGGAATGTGAATGAAAAAAACTATTTTCATGATGGTTTTCATACAGATACTTTGTTCATAATCTAGAGGCCTATGGGATATTCATTGATGAGATATTCATTGATGAGAGGAAAGAGGATGGCAAATGTGATCTGCATAACATACCAATAGCAATTGACATACCTTTGTATGCCTCCTTCTTGGAAGAACCTTTTAGGGACCATTTTCAGAACCCTAAGGTTCTTCAAATAACTTTGGATATCTTAGAAGAACCCTTGTTGAACCCCTCATTTTTAGAGTGTATGAATTCTGTCATTTGCATGTTTTGTTAATCATCTGTATAATTACTATTTTGGAGATTCACAGACTTCTCCCTCCCTACACCTCTGATGAATATAACAGGAAACCTGTTCGATCACCATACACTGAAAAATCATTCTGGATATGGAGAACATCAACACATTAACATCAACGTACCAGAGGATAAACCCATTGGACTTGGGGCTCTGCTGAGAGTTTACCTCATATTTAGATTTTATTATTCTGCTTTGCCACTAAAATCATAATAAACACTGAGAACTAAAATATTGTGTTATTGTTGTTATTGTTATGCGTATTATTATTCATGAGAATAATAACTGGGGAGGGGGGTAGTTCAAAAATTAACCCCAAAAGGTTATTCAAATGGTTATTTAAGGATCCATTAAAAAGGGTTCTTAAAATAACTTATAGGGGTTCCTCCACAGTTTCTGAAGGATACTTCAGGAACCTTTTATTTTTTATGTAGTTAGGCCTTCAGAGGGTTCAAATCAAATCAAATGTATTTATATAGCCCTTCTTACATCAGCTGATATCTCAAAGTGCTGTACAGAAACCCAGCCTAAAACCCCAAACAGCAAGCAATGCAGGTGTAGAAGCACGGTGGCTAGGAAAAACTCCCTAGAAAGGCCAAAACCTAGGAAGAAACCTAGAGAGGAACAAGGCTATGATGATACAGGCCTAAACCTAGGGCAACATATCTTCCAGTTTGAAATCAAAATATATATATATTGTAATGACCCGGCTGGGTCATAAAGGGAAAAGAGACGGACTCTAGGTGTGCAGGTCAGAACACAGGTTTATTCATAAACTGGGCTATTGTTCCGGCCACAACCCACGCCGCTAAATGCCGAACGTACACAATGTTACCCTGTCGGGTCAAGAGTCACTCTCATAGGAACAGATCAAGGCACGAACAGAAGAGACAGAACAATGAGACAGTAATCCCTATTTATGCATTTCCAAATCCCGCGGTATTACCCATCATACCCCCCCAACCTTTCCATCTGTCCTGACATATTTAACCCCTGCTAGTAGCCATGAGAACCATAACACACCCACAAACACAGAACACAATACCGGGTTGTTACATAGCCCCCCCCTTTCTAAACCCTAGCCCCTAGGGTTACACAACAAAATCCTTAAAACGACCCGGAGGTCGCATCAGTCTCTTGGGCCTCCCCGTGACTCTCAGCGGTGGCCCCCCAGAACGCTCCTCTGCCCCAATGTCATTTCCAGCGCCCTCCGAAGAAGCAGCCCCCTCCCCAGGCTCAGGTTGTGCTAGAGTCTCCTCGTTAGACTGTTCCCGTGGGCTCACATCAGAGCCCTCACTCCCATTCCCTACCGTTTTCCTCCCTCTGTAGGGTGCCAATCGATCCCGGTGGACCACCACCTTCCTGCTCCGTGGGGGAACCTCCACCCGGTACGTCACCTCCCCCACTCTCTCTATCACCAGACACGGCCCCACCCATGCACTGTCCAGCTTTGGGCACCGCCCCTTCTTGCGCGTGGGGTTGTGAAGCCACACACATTCTCCCGCTCCAAAGTGCCTCCCCCTAGCGCGCGAGTCGTAGTGGCGCTTTTGGCGCACCCCTGCGTTTTCGAGTTGCTCTCTTGCGAAGGTGTGAGCCGCTTCTAACCGGTTCTGCAGACGACACACATAGTTCGGGCCAGGCAAAACCCCGTCGTCATTATCAGGAGGGTGGCCAAACGTCAGTTCGGCTGGGGTGCGCAACTCACGACCTAACATTAGTAGTGCTGGGGAGCACGCAGTCGATTCTTGAACAGCCGACCTACACGCCATAAGAATAAACGGTAAGTGGGTGTCCCAATCTCTCTGGTGTTTTGAGGTAACGATGGCCAGCTGCTGTGCTAATGTTCTGTTAAATCTTTCCACCAGCCCATCACTCTGGGGGTGAAGCGGAGTAGTGCGCGTCTTCTCCGCGCCTAACCGTCTACACAACTCTGAGAACACCAGTGACTCGAAGTTTCTTCCCTGGTCGCTGTGAATAGACTGTGGCACCCCAAACCGACTGATTATTCCCCCCACCAACGCATCAGCTACTGTCCCCGCCTCCTGGTCTGGGAGCGCGTAAGCCTCCGGCCACTTGGTGAAGTAGTCCATGGCGGTTAGAATCCACCTGTTACCGCTGTCTGTGGTTGGAAACGGCCCTACTATGTCTACCCCCAGTCTCTCCATGGGCTCCCCTACTGGGAATTGTTGTAGGAGGGCGTGTGACTGACCTGGAGGTCCTTTTTTAGCAGCACACTCGTCGCACTGCCTACAAAAGTCCTCAACATCCCTCCTGTGCCTTGCCCAATAGAAGCCTTTACGCATGCGCTTTAACGTTTTGGAGACCCCAAAATGCCCTGCGCCTACTCCCCCATGAAGCTGCTGTAACACGCTCCCCTGCAGCCTTTTGGGCACCACTACCTGCCACGTAATTTCTCCAGTCGCTGGCTTTTTCCACCCCCTCTGGAGCACTCCCTCAGCCACTCTAAGGACTGTGAATTTAGCCCACAGTCCTTTGGTGACTGGTGATAGAGGGGCTACTTCCCCCCACGGCGGTCGTCTTCTCTCTTCCACCCACCGCAGCACAGGACGCAGCTCTGCGTCCTCCTCCTGGCGACGCCTCCACTCCCCAACGTCCACAGCCTCAAGCTCCCGGCACTCTGTCACACTCAGCTGACTCACCGTGGCGGTGACTCCCTCCTCCCTGCACAGTTCTCTCTCTCGCTCCACCCGTTTGGCGCAGTACCCACAGCCATCCTCAGCACACGGGCGGCGGGACAAGGCGTCTGCATTGCTGTGGCGAAGGCCGGCTCTGTGCTCCACCTGGAAGTCGTAGGGTTGCAGCTCCTCCAGCCAGCGGGCAATCTGACCCTCTGGCTCCTTGAAGGAGAGAAGCCACTGCAGGGCGGAGTGATCCGTCCGGACCACAAACGGCAGGCCCCCCAGGTAGTACTTGAAATGGCGTACTGCTGCCACGACAGCCAAAAGCTCTCTCCTTGTGACGCAGTAGCGTTTTTCAGCCTTATCAAAAGTTCTGCTGTAATAAGCTACTACGTGTTCCCCATCAGGGCCACGCTGAGCCAGCACAGCCCCCAAGCCCTCATTGCTTGCGTCGGTGTCCAGGATGAACGGACGGTTCGGGTCTGGTGAGGCCAGGACAGGGGCCTCCATCAGGGCACGTTTGAGGGCCTCAAACGCCCGCTGGTGCTCTTCGGTCCACTGAAAAACAGTGTCCTCCTTGAGAAGGTGGTTCAAAGGAGCCGCTACCCCCGCAAACCCCTTCACAAACCTACGATAGTAGGATGCCAGCCCCAGGAAGCTCTTAACCTCTTTTTTCCCCCCTGGAACTGGACACCCCCTCACAGCCTCTACTTTGTCTGGCATCGTGCTGATGCCCTCACCACCCAGCTGATGCCCCAGGAACGCCACCTCCCTTTGCATGAAATGGCACTTTCCCGGGTGTAATTTTAGCCCCGCCCCCGAGATCCTCTCCAACACTCGCCTAATTGCCCCCAGTGCCCCCTCAAACGATGTGCCGTGCACCAATATGTCGTCTAGGTACACAACACACTCGTCTCTCGGAACCCCCGCCAGCACTCTGTCCATGAGCCTCTCAAAGGTGGCAGGAGCATTACAGAGCCCGAAGCACAGCACCTTGAACTGCCAATGGCCCCTATCCGTGGAGAAGGCCGTTTTTTCACGTGCCCCTGGCGAGAGGGGCACCTGCCAGTAGCCACTGCGCAGATCAAGGGAGGAGAACCACGAGGACCCTCTCACGTGGTCTAGCGACTCATCAATCCTCGGTAGGGGATAAGAGTCTTTAGTGGTGACAGAATTTAGGCCCCTGTAGTCAACACAAAACCTAAGTTTACCCCCTTTCTTAGGCACCATGACGACCGGCGCGGACCATGGGCTATCTGATGGCTCAATGAAATCAGCCTGTCTACAATAGCTGTGTCTGCTGCTTCCCTCCTGGCAAGGGGAATACGACGGGGCCGAATTTTAATGGGTCGGGCGTCCCCAGTGTCTATTTCGTGCTGGACTAGGTGCGTTTGTCCTACCTCATCTTCCCCCCAAGCGAAGCTATCTTTAAAGTCCAACAGCAGCTGCTTTAACTGTCTCTGTTGTCCCTCATCCAGACCCTGACAGTTCTTCAGCCACACAGCCTCGACGGCGTCGATAGCTTCCTCCTTCCCCCCGTCGGGCTGATGGGGTGAAGGAGCCAGTGTATTTTGGGCTACTGGGCTGCCTGTGCTTGCACCATGATGGGGAGTGAAGGCCGTCGCCGCCGGAGACAGCTGCTGGGATGGCACAACGACCAAGGGAGCAACCGGGATGACCGGTGGAGTCTCTGCAAGCTTGGAGGAAGACGGAGGGACAGCCCTGCCCCCTGCTGGCCCTCCCGAAGGCGACATTCCCACTGTGGGCCCCCCCGACAGCCTCAAAGTGCCCGACGCTAAGTCCAACTGAGCCCCACAGTTTTTCAAAAAGTCCATTCCCAGTATACAGGGGTCCTGCACCGCTGCTACCCACACCGGACACCCCACAGTTCTCCCCCCCATGGTCACAGATAGCTGACACTTCCCTAACATGGGGGCTAGCTCCCCCGTGACAGTCCGTAGCTGGACAAGGGTCGGCTCCACCCGCACCCCAACAGGTAGTATGTCTGGTCTCACCAGGGTTACTGTAGAGCCCGTGTCGACCAGGGCCAAACATTCCACCCCCTCTACCTTGACGATGACATTGCAGAAGTCCCCAACGGTGGTACGTCCCACCACAACTACAGGACTAGGAAACCCGGCGGCAGCTACACCCTGGGGGAGCAGGTCCCCACCCTCTTGTCTGCGCTGCTGGGTACCTTCTTTGCTTACAGTGGGTTCGGGGGCGGGGGGGTGGGCCCGCGCAGCCCCCTGCGCGCGAACCCGCTGTCGTTTCCCTGGTGACGGGGGAATCTGTCACACTCTCGCTGAATGTGGCCAGGCTGGCCACAACCCCAGCAGACAATAGGAGCTGAGCTGACACTGCGACGTTGCCTGGAGCCCCTCTCCATGACAAGCGAAGCAGTCTTGACTAGCCCGCCCAACTCGTCAACCCACTCCGGTTTTGTGACCCCTGGCACCCCAGCCACCGCTGCTCTCACCTCTGGTTGACTGGCGACTTCCACTCTCACTCCCTCACCCCAGATCAGCTCCCTCTTCCTGGCTATCTCCACTGCAGCCCGCAGAGATGGTGGGTCCGCCATCTGAACATGCTTACCCAGTTCGGTGGAAGAGAGCGCTCTAATAAAACTGTCCCGTGCCAGCTCGTCCTGCACCCCAATCGGCATAGTTGCATAAGCCCGCCTGGTCAGGCTCAGAATATCACTTGCCAACGCCTTTAATGATTCCCCCTGAAGTCTCTTTTTGTTACTCAGTTCAATCCGCAGCATGTTGGGCTGCGCGTCGCTGCCGAAACGGCCCCCCAATGCCTCCACTAGCGCACCATAGTCGTCCCTTTCGTCCGGGGCTAGCGTTAGCAGGCATTCCGACGCCTCCTCTGCCAGGCTCAGGGCAAGCTGTAACGCTTTCGTCTCGTCAGACCACC
Organism: Salvelinus alpinus; assembly: GCF_045679555.1. NCBI lineage: Eukaryota > Metazoa > Chordata > Actinopteri > Salmoniformes > Salmonidae > Salvelinus > Salvelinus alpinus. Next base: position 45,489,470 of record NC_092086.1, read on the forward strand.
TCCCGGCTCTAGCCAACAACTCAAATTGAGTGAAAAAAACTTCCCATTTACCTTGTCCATTGAACTTTGGTAGTTTAGCCGCTACCGTGGCTAATGGCAATAGGTCGCCGCCATCTCTGTTTACCTTAGCAGGCCCAGCCATTTCCGCACCCGGTGACGTCGATATCCCCGTCGCCGTGACGTCTGCTCTCGAGCGGTGTGAAGGAAAACCCGCCAGTTCTGCCATCTTGCTGACTGACAATTTAACTCCCGCCATGTGACTCTCCAGCCTTCCTACGGCAGTCGCCGCCTGACCCTCCCGACCGGGTACCCCCGAGCCCACAACGGACACTTTGTCCGACTCTTCCTTAATTTTCCGCCTCGCCCCAAGCATCATGACCGTAGATGCGAGTCACGCTAACGCCAACCCGGCCTATACTGAACAGCTAACTCGCCTAGTCTATCCCGTAGTTCGAAAGCACTTCTGACACCAATGTAATGACCCGGCTGGGTCATAAAGGGAAAAGAGACGGACTCTAGGTGTGCAGGTCAGAACACAGGTTTATTCATAAACTGGGCTTTTGTTCCGGCCACAACCCACGCCGCTAAATGCCGAACGTACACAATGTTACCCTGTCGGGTCAAGAGTCACTCTCATAGGAACAGATCAAGGCACGAACAGAAGAGACAGAACAATGAGACAGTAATCCCTATTTATGCATTTCCAAATCCCGCGGTATTACCCATCATACCCCCCCAACCTTTCCATCTGTCCTGACATATTTAACCCCTGCTAGTAGCCATGAGAACCATAACACACCCACAAACACAGAACACAATACCGGGTCGTTACAATATATATACCTTTAAAATATTGGCTAATTTTAAAGGTATATATAAGCCTAACTATATTTATATATTTATATTCTTTGTTTTTAGATATTTAGATATTGATTTAGAAACAAAATAATTACTGCAATCCACTGTCAATAAATGCTTTTACCGTTTTTGGACTAAAACCCCATGTAGCCTAAGTCAATATTTTAAGTACATTTTTAAAGGTCATACCCAAATTATCTAAATAATTTTTGTGCAATGAAAAACGTGATTTCCCTGTGTTTTATATATTTCCACACTATAAGTTGGGAATAATAATGTGAAATTGTGAAAATGATGATAAATCCCTTTCAGTGTAAGAGTGGTTTGAAAAGACTGCCTGAAATTCCTGCCTGTTTTCATGGGATGGAGTTTTGCAAATAAAAGCTAGTTTTAAGTTTTCCCCTCTCCACTCAGACCACTCTCATAGTCCAAGCAACATTCCTACTTGAGAAATTGCTCTTGGCTAAGAAGATTTTTTTTGGATAGCCTACTTAATTGTTATTCAGAAATGATTTGATATTGAGATAAAAACGGCTGCATTGGACCTTTAAACACATTAATTGAGTAACACCAGTGGCAACTCGTCATTCAGCCAGTTTTGAGTTTTGAGCACCACACTTTGGTGTGTTACATTACATTGTTTGCAAACTGATATGTGACACGGATTAATGCCAAAATAATTAGCATTAATCCGTGTCACATATCAGTTTGCAAACAATGTAAAAAATAAATAATTTAGTTAATAAAGATACAAACATGGTCTCTTTTTTGCTTTCGTGAGTAAGGCAGCTCCAAAATGCAGGTGTTTCAGCCTAGCTCAGTGCTTTCTGTGGTGGTGGGTCTAGCCAGCAGAAAATACAGGGCGTTGCGCCTGATTAGCTTATTTTTCTGTCATGATTGGCTCAGTTTTCTGTCACTCATGGGACAGTATGTCATCCCCAATTCTAAGGTTAGAGATCGAACATTTTTGCCCCTTGTATTCTGCCATAGAGTTATATTAGAAGTGCCCATCCAAGAAGGCTCAAGGTCATTAGCCACAGATAGAATGACATCAAATCACATTATATCACATTGTAGCTTTGATTGGACTGGTCATGTCAACATCACTTTCAAAGTCTTAGCTAGCAGTCATCATCAGTTGTCATCAACTCGACAATCTACTAGCAAATCCTTTTTAATCCTTGTCATATGAAGAGAAATAATGAAGAGAAATTATAGATAAAACGTATCGATGCTCATCGGCCATTGTACATAAAGATTACACAACTAGTTGAAAATCGCAAATTCAACAATGAGTCGTTTGGAAGGAATCAGTGGCTAACTGCAAGCATTGCAAAGAAACCACTAACGTTAGCTTGCTTGTGTTTTTCCCCCCCAGTTCCCACCCTAAATCCAGAAAATGCCAGACTTTGATGACAAAATGTGCCAACAAAAGACTGCTGGGCCATCTTCACAACGTGAGTCCAAAAACATCCTGTATACTGCAAATAATTTGTCACAGAAACCTTCACAGGCCCGATGTTCCTCCAGGAAGTGAGTGCAACTAACTACTCACCGTTGGAGATACGTTGTTAATTTATAGCTTTATTGTATTTCAGAGGAAACAGCTCAGAACATGGATGGTCCCCAGGTAGTACAAAGAACAATTGAAGTCCTGTTTCTTAGCATTAAACAAAGGAAACAGAACCTCTTCCATCAGACAGGTTTGTTAAATTTCATGAATTTGAATTACACACACTTCATTTATTTTTCATTTCAAAGCCATGCAATTGAACAAATAATTCCATTTTCCATTTGTTTTGATGACAGATGGATGCAAGAAAAGACACCCTCTGCGCAGAAAGATATTGGTAGAAAAGTCCAAATTGACAGCTGCCATAGAGGAGTACAACACCCTTGTACCAGGTTCAGCAATACCATCTGCAGATGAGATCCTTTCTGCAGACCTTCATGCATGGCCTTGGGAGCTGCATGGACAAAGTTAGTAGTATGTTTGTGTGTCACAATAACTATGTTTCTGTTTTGCTATCTGTGTTTGTTCAGTTGCACAAACACAGACAGCACTGCCGTTAAAGTTACAAATCCAGATTGCATTCTTATGAATTTACAGCTGACATACTCACAAAGAAAATATTCTTTGACGGGTGATGCTCCTGAGACGGCTGAAGGAGGAAGAGTTAATTGTCCTAAAGGAAGTCAAGCAGCACTGGGAAAGCCTAAAGAGGGAATCGAAGAATGTGCAAGACATTGCTTCACACGTGGCACTTAACCTAAGCAGGCAAAGTAGGGGAACTTTCCTTAATATGTACAATTGATGTTGGCACCCTGTAATTGCTATTGTATTTAAGGAATACTTCATTGTATTTACCCTACACATTACGATTGTTGGTGTTAGGCTGGCAATTGAATCAGTCGGAAGCTGGGAGCAGAGGTCTCTTTTTCATGCTTCAGAGGAGAGTCAGCAGCCTCAGAAGACACCAGGACTCTGTCAAACTGACATACAGCAAAGCTATGGGCCAAGACCCCTCCCTCCTAGAAAATAACTTCATAGACGACCTCCTGGAAGAGGACATCCATGACAGCATCCACTACAGCTCTGATGACGAGGAATCTATCACAGACTGAAGGTGTTCGTTTGGGTGGGTGCACTTTGCACTGGGTAAAAAGTGATTCAGTTTGTTTTGCATATGTGCTTTATCTGCCTTCGTAAGGAAAAATAGTTTGAACATTTTATGGAAAATAAACTTTTATGTTTCTTCCCTGTTGACAATGTGACCATGTGGTACATATTTGAGAAGGGCGCTCGTCTGTTACTGCTTTTGCCCGGTTACATGACCAGGTCCGATGCACCCCTTTAAATGGCCAGTCTGCAGCTGCTACATCCACTTTTTGGATTCTTGAAGAATATCATTTATAAATGCCTCATGAATATAGTTCACCTACCATACCCCATCAGATCCCAAAATATACGCTTTTTCTACTCCGATCTTTGTAAACAAAGTAAATGTAAACAAACACTTTATAGCAGGTGTCAAACTCATTCCACGGGTGAGCCGAGTGTCTGTGGGTTTTTGCTCCTCCCATAATTGATGAATTAAGGTCACTAATTAGTAAGGAACTCCCCTCACCTGGTTGTCTAGGTCTTAATTGAAAGGAGAAAACACAGCAGACACTAGGCTCTCCATGGAATGAGATAGACACCACTGGACTATAGCCTCGAAACATGGTTTAAACTATGGTTACATTTCTCCAGCCCCATCCCTCTGCTTTTTACAGAACCATTCGCGGGGAGAACGATTTATTGTTTTACCTGGTGATTGCCGATTTAAACATTGTTAAACTGTAATGTGCTCCTGTGCTTATTAGTTTAGTTAATAAATAATAAAAAAAAAGGTTATCCTTGTCTTCAAGTAATCATTTGCATCCTGATGGAGCTACATCAGTACATTAGTCATGGGCTTTTAAGTCAACAATTCCTTATGTATTGTTGGATTGGACATTTTGAACGTTGAGATATTAAAGACATGATAGATCAGACGCATAGTATATTAAGTAGTGAAAGAGACTGGGTCTCTGTAGAAAGACAGATAGCTGTGGAATGTGTTGGATGAGAGGAGAGCAACGTGTGAAACAGGAGAGACAGATGGACATCTGTGGATTAGATGAAGGAGGGGTTAAGGTCAGAAGGTGAGGAGATGAGGACAGATTCTCTTAAAGGAGCAATAAAGGTTTGGTATCCTGTTACCCTCTTTATTAGCTTCCTGTACAGCCATAAAACTGTAAGGATTGGAGAGAGTAGGATGCATATAATTGTGATGGAGAGAAATGTTTTGCTGTCTGAATACAGCTGTACAGAACCTTTGGGAAGAATTCAACTTGGATAAGCTTCTCTACTGTCCGTGAGTTATTTACTCTGAAAAATAAGAACCTAACAGTATGTATGAGATGTACAAATGCTTAACTAGTACTGAGTACTTTGACCAGTTACTTCTTTACTCTCACTCAAGTAGTTTTTGAGAGGGCTACTTTTCTTGTACTTGAGTACAAGAACTGACTCTCCCATCTGCTGCAGATGAAACAGGTTAGTTGAAAAATAATGTTGCCTAGAATCTACAGGCACTCACACTGAATCATCAAAAGTGTGGACACAGAATGATTGAAGTGATTATTGTATTTTATTATGCTGACCCAATTATGACCCATGAGATCTTTTGGGGAAATTATTGCATAGCCCTTGTGTGTTAAACAGCAGAGGGAGCCCATCCACATCGACAGGACAGTAGTGGAGAAGGTGGAAAGTTAAGTTCCTCGGCGTACACATCACGGACAAACTGAAATGGTCCACCCACACAGACAGCGTGGTGAAGAAGGCGCAACAGTGCCTTTTCAACCTTAGGAGGCTGAAGAAATTTGTCTTGTCACCAAAAACACTCAAACTTTTACAGATGCACAATCGAGAGCCTCCTGTCGGGCTGTATCACTGCCTGGTACGGCAACTGCTCCGCCCACAACCGCAAGGCTCTCCAGAGGGTAGTGAGGTCTGCACAACGCATCACCGGGGCAAACTACCTGCTCTCCAGGACACCTACACCACCCGATGTCACAGGAAGGCCAAAAATATCAAGGACAACAACCACCCGAGCCACTGCCTGTTCACCCCGCTATCATCCAGAAGGAAAGGTCAGTACAGGTGCATCAAAGCTGGGACCGAGAGAGTGAAAAACAGCTTCTATCTCAAGGCCATCAGACTGTTAAACAGCCATCACTAACATTGAGTGGCTGCTGCCAACATACTGACTCAAATCTCTAGCCACTTTAATAATTAAAATTTTGATTTAATAAATGTATCACTAGTCACTTTAAACAATGCCACTTTATTTAATGTTTACATACCCTACATTGCTCATCTCATATGTACAGTGGGGCAAAAAAGTATTTAGTCAGCCACCAATTGTGCAAGTTCTCCCACTTAAAAAGATGAGAGAGGCCTGTAATATTCATCATAGGTACACTTCAACTATGACAGACAAAATTAGAAAGAAAAATCCAGAAAATCACATTGTAGGATTTTTAATGAATTTATTTGCAAATTATGGTGGAAAATAAGTACAAACCCTTATAAGCCCTTTTGATTCCAGGTAGAACCCTTTTGGTTCCATGTAGAACCCTTAAGACAAAGGGTTCTACATAGAACCCAATAGAGTTCTACCTAGAACCAAAAAGGGTTCTCCTTTGGGGACAGCTGAAGAACCCTTTTGGAACACTTTTTTCTAAGAGTGTACAGTATGCCTGCCTCCTGAAAAGTAGGGGACCATCAATCACTGGAATTGTTTTATTAATTTATTAAAAACATAATTGAACTTATTGACATCATTAACATTTATGAATAAACAATATAAGTTAATGCTAATTTACCTTTTGCATGTAGTCATATTTTCTCTTTCTTGGTCGGGGTTGGATGGGGTTGACTGTGTCATGCTCAGCGGGTTGGAGGGTTTTTTGAGGGTGACAGGGTGACAGGACTTTCTCCCCGTCTCCTTTGGCTCGGTTTGGGTGTATCTGGTCTCCTGGGCGGTGGGGGTTATTGGGGGTTCAACCTGGTTGGGGATCCGGGTGTAGCTGGTCTCCTGGGCAGTGAGGGGTATCGGGGGTTCAACTTGGTTGAGGATGGGGGTGTAGCTGGTCTCCTGGGCAGTGGTGGATATCGGCGGTTCAACCTGGGTGAGGATGGGGGTATAGCTGGTCTCCTGGGCAGTGGGGGATATCGGGGGTTCAACCTGGTTGAGGATGGGGGTGTAGCTGGTCTCCTGGGCAGTGGTGGATATCGGCGGTTCAACCTGGGTGAGGATGGGGGTGTAGCTGGTCTCCTGGGGGTCAACTATCAGACAGTTCTTGGGCAGCAACAGGAGGAGGGTTGGAGTGTGGGGGCATGGGTGTTGATTGCCACTGCGAAATAGAACATATTAAGGAAATGGTACAGACAAGTGGACAACAGTTTCCAATTGGCAGAGGTGAGCATGGATATTTAAGCAATAAGGCCCGAGGCGGTGTGGTATATGGCCAATATACCATGGCTAAGGGCTGTTCTCTGCATGATGCAATGCGGAGTGCCTGGACACAGCCCTTAGCCGTGGTATATTGGCCATATATCACAAACCCCAGAGGTGCCTTATTGCTATTATAAACTGGTTTCCAACATAATTAGAGCAGCAAAAATAAACGTTTTGTCATACACGTGGTGTACGGTCTGATATACCAAGGCTTTCAGACAATCAGCATTCAGGGCTGGAACCACCCAGTTTATAAATAAACTTCTACACAGGATATGTGAAAAGAACGTGTTGAAATGTTGCTTGCCTGAACTAACTCCTCTACTTGAATAATAATAATAATTATACATGAAACATACATAGCTGTCACGATCGTGTGGAAGAGATTCGGACCAACACGCAGCATGAGGAAAATAAGCCATCTTCTTTTAATAAATGAACGAAGATGAACATGAAACGAAAACACTATACAAACAAACAAAAAACAACAAATGATCGTGAAGCTAAATAACGCAAGTGCACAGACAAGCAACAAACGTTAAACAAGACAACTACCCACAAAAGCCTACTACCTATGGCTACCTTAAATATGGCTCCCAATCAGAGACAAATGAATGACAGCTGTCTCTGATTGAGACCCAATCTAGGCAGCCATAGACATAACTAGACAACCTAACAATACTCTATCCCATACACATACAACACCCATAGACTAACCAAAACACACACAACATACAATGCCCACCCCAACTCACGCCCTGACCAACTAAACATAATCAAAATAACATAAAAATAGGTCAGGAACGTGACAATAGCTTTACAATTGTAGAAACTAACAAACAATCAACAATCTAACTAAACAACACCAGACTAAACAAAAGGAAGAAAAACATTAAACAAAATAATTTGGACGCGAACATGCGTCCTTTGTCCTGATCTTGTCCACAGCGAGCCGGTGTTGCGCGTATGTGTGAGTGTGTGTGCGAGTGTGTGAAACAGAAGTGGTGTGTGTGAGGATGGTGGAAAGGGAGGTAAGGGTAGGCCATGGTGAAGAGGTGGGTTTTTAGGCGGGACTGAAAGATGATGGTTTTTAGGCGGGACTGAAAGATGATGGTTTTTAGGCGGGACTGAAAGATGATGGTTTTTAGGCGGGACTGAAAGATGATGGTTTTTAGGCGGGACTGAAAGATGATGGTTTTTAGGCGGGACTGAAAGATGATGGTTTTTAGGCGGGACTGAAAGATTATGGTTTTTAGGCGGGACTGAAAGATTATGGTTTTTAGGCGGGACTGAAAGATGATGACTCAGAGTCACGGATGGCTGGAAGGGGGAGTTCCAGAGCCTAGGAGCAACCCTGGAGAAGGCCCTGTCATTGAAACTCTGGAGCTTGGACCTTGGGATGACAAGGCCAACTGTGGTTGAGAGGAGAGAGCATGAGGGCTGGTAGGAGAGAAGGGCAGAGAGGTAAGGGGTAGCAAGGTGGGGGAGAGCTTTTTAGGTCAGGAGGATCTTGTAATTAATGCGGTGGGAGACAGGAAGTCAGTGGAGTTCACAGTGGATGGGGGTGATATGTTGCCAGGATGATTGAGTGGGTTAGAAGATGGGCTGCTGAGTTTTGAACCATTTGGAGCTTATCGAGGGAGTCTGTGGTAGTGCCGGGGAGTAGTGAGTTG